>NW_008655301.1:0-7903 GCF_000695815.1 Acanthisitta chloris | reverse complement strand
GTGATTGTCCTCACATACTTGTACCTGTCCAGTAATTCTTGTCCCATGTTGACATATAGAATGTTTCAGAAGATTGGTTGACGCATTTTAGTCTGTAACAATAAAAAACATTTGCATTGATATCCCATGTAGAATATTTGATGCTGTCTTGAGTCTAAATAAATAAGTGGGTCTTCTAAATATACTGACAAATACTCCTGTTGAGGCTGTGGAATTACTCAGCCCTTAATAGTTGTATCATAGCAGTATTTAGAGATTCTACTTGGAAGTTAGTACTGTTTTGCAAGATGGGTACTCATGTATAACAAGAACTTATGCCTGAAAAGTGCTTTCTGAAATTTACTGAGATAAGTATATAAGGTATTCAACAGTGGAAATATTTAAGAAAACACATTTTATTTTGTATGGTAACTTAGAAGTAGCAGTGAAGCTCACAACCAGTTCTGTACAAACACTCATTTGTATCCCTTGATGGTGGGTCGCTCCCAAGGCTTTTGGGAGTCTGCAGACCCTGACACTATGAAATTTAATTTTATGAGGAAAACAAGATCTTTGTAACAATTTGTGCTTGAACATCAGACCTTTTGTGTTCTGGGTATGTTTGCTTGGAGAGAATAAAAATGCAACTTTGTTGGGGTTTGGGATTTTTTTCAGCCCCTTATTCATTCAGCTGTACTTACACAGGTAACAAGACATCAGTGTTTTAGCTGCGACATTAAAGATGTGTAAATGCTATGCAATATGTATGAACATCTCCATGTTTTGGGTATGCATGTTTGTCGAGGCTTTACCCTGCCAACAACCAAGCCCCACACAGCCACTCACTCACTCCCCCACCAGCAGGGATTGGGGAGGGAATTGGAATGGTGAAAGCTGGAAAATTTGTGAGCTGAGATGAATATAGGCAAGAGAAGTTACTAAAGTTTTGCTGAATGAAATAATACCCCAATTTGGGGTACTCAGGGTTATATCTTCAGACAGAAGACCACATTTTTGTGCTAACATAGTGCAAGCAGTTAGTACAGCATTAGGCACTAATTAGCAACTACATACTCCATATAATCCAGATGCAAGTGGACAAGTTGAAAAGATAAATCACTTGATTAAACAGCAAATAGCTAAAATTTGTCAGGAAGCAAATTTGTACTGGAATCAAGCTTTACCTATAGCATTAGCCAGAATTGATGTCGTATGATATGGAATATCCCTTTGGTCAGTTTGGGTATCCTGTCCCAGCTGTGTCTTCTCCCAATCTCCCATCCACCCACAGCCTCTTTGTCGGCATAGCAGTATGAAAAGCAGGCAACCTAGGCTCTGCGTAAGCTCTGCGGGGAACTTTTACTGAGCAGTAGACTGAAAACAGGAATTGAACAGTTAAAGCTGAAAGCATAAAGAATATCTTTACTAATAGCACTATTTCAGCTTAATTAGCAAAATAGCAAGGATTGCATAGTATAGATAACGAGTTTCACTAATGGTGTTGTTTCAGCTTGGCTGGCGAAACAATGCTCCTTATCTATAAGACAGTAGAACTTAGTAGACTCAAGGCCTTGGCAGTAGGGGGAAAACTAAGACCATGTGGGGTATGGAATGAAGAAACAAAATGTACAAGATAGAGGCAAGGTCAGCAAGGCATGCAAAACTGTACAAAGGGGTAAATGGTTGCATAATAAGGGTGTCCAAAGGGCACTGAGGAACAGGAGGTGCTTCATCTTCACGACCACTGAACGACCACCAGGACCATGGGACTGATGCCAGGAGGGAGGAGATGGAGGAGGAGTATATGATAATGATTTCTGAGAACTAATTATAATAATAACCTCCCATTCCTGGAAATAATGAATCTGTATGAGTATTTAATGTATATAAACTGTGAAGTTTTTGTCCCTGGTTGCACAAGTTTGGTGGAGCGATCCCCCTGGTGCCCAGCGCTGAATAAACAAATACCTGCTACTCAGAGATACAAGTCTGTGAGTAGTTCTTTTCCAGCCTTTCCTCAGCATCATACTCAGCAATAAGGAAAGCATCTCTGCATTACCAACCCTGTGCCCTGCACAAATCCAAAACAGCCCCATCCTAGCCATTGTGAAGGAAGTTAACTCTATCCCAGACAAAAACAGCAAAATGTTGAACTGAGACAATGTTGAAAAACCAATTATAAATTGGAAAAAGTTTATATCTTCCCCCCCCTTTTCTTATTTTAAAGAGAAATTTATCACCTAAAAGAAATTACTGAATCTGTTGAGTTAAGAAGACAGTGCATGCTGGACTTCTTCTTGCATTATGAACATCTTTGTGAACTTCAAGTCTCTTTCTGTGAAGGCTACCCTGACTCAGGGTGCTCTTGGTCTACCTGTAAATCACACCAAAGCTACTGATTGGAGCCCCTTTGGGGTTAAGTGTGTTTATTTAGTTGGTTTCATTTGACTTACATACACCTTACCCTCATTTCCTGAGGTGCAGCAGATGCTGTGTGTTAGACTGTCATTTCAGTTATAGCCAACCAGATCTCCCTGGTGACCAGATTCCAATTTTCTTAGCTTTCCTTTGATCTAGTTAAAGAAGAAACTCTGCCAGACCTGGATTGCCAGCAGAACAAGTCTCTGCTCAGATGCTGGAGCCTCCAGAACCTTGTCTGGGAGCAAGTCAGAGACTTGTAAGGTGGTGTTCTCTCTCCTCTGTGCTCAGTGATCCTGGAGGTGTGGAGAACAGACCTCTGGGCTACAAAGGCACTAGATGTGCTTTCTGGGCAGAGTGCCAGACCTTTGGGGCAAGGTGGGGCACTGAGCAAGGACCGGCAAATGGGGAATGGAAGAGAAGACCCAGGGGCAGTGGTGACAGGGCTGTCTGTGCTGCTGGGGCTGAGTGACTCAGCACACTCCTGCCTGGCAGGTGTCAGTGCTATGGGTAACCAGCACACAAGTTGTGGGTGTGGATGGCCCCTGCATCCCACCAGATGCTGTTTCAGAGCTGGACATCCAGGAGGTGGACCTTGGCCGGCTGTCTGGCTTTGGGGAGTGGACCAGATCCACCTTTCAGAGGCCTTTCAGGACCTTTTCAGGTCCTGCAGCCTGACTCTGGTTTTGCCCTCTCCTGTCAGGAAGCCCCAGCCATTACCCTGTTGACCCCTGCAGGTGTGCCAAGCTTGCTCTCAGGGCACGAGTCCATTGTAGGAACTCACTTCTTGCAACAGTGCAGAGAGGGGTGAGAGGGAGCAGAGCCATGTGCTGCAGCAGCCCAGCATTTCCCTTCCTTCTGCTTCCCAAGGCAGAGAGGGTGTGACTGACCTAGCATGCCTTAGGCTCCAGGCATGCCAAGCTGGAGGCTGCTAGGAGGCAGTGGCAGGAGTGCAGTCTTCTCCTGAGCAATCTCTCCCGGACTCTGCAGTGCCCAGGTTTTGGGTGTACTGCAAGAAAACGGAATGGGAGTAGCACATGGTGCTGTGGACAGGAGCACCTGATGGTACTGTGGGGATAATCCCATTCCCTGGTCCTCCTTCCATGATGTTGATGAAGCAGTGGGCAGCTGTGAGGACCCACTGCGGGCTGATGAGGGACCCTCCACAGATAAGCCGTGATACTGGTGATGTCCAGAGACCCTGGATGCTGATGATCCTTGACCAGGCCCCTGGCTGGACATCTGTGCTACCCATGATGTGCAACATGTCCTAGGAAGAAGCCATGGAGCTGCTATAGTCACATTCTTTGAGGGTGGTGGAACAGCGGTATCTTCTTTTACAAAAACGCTGTAGTCCTCTTGTCTATAGAATAAACTGAGATTTGAATTGTAGTAGATTTTGCAAACTCTTTTACACATTTTCTGAGAATTATGCATAAATCCCAGAGAATGCTGCAAGTAATTCAGGGAGTTAAAACTGCTGGGTGTTGCCTAGCAATTCTTCTTACTCTGTATAATGTTTGTAGCCGCTAGCTATTCCTTTATGGTCTAACAACACTGATTTCAGATTGAAAGTAAATGTAAAGGCAAAGTATCAGTTTATGGAATACTATAAAAACTATATAATAATACCCAAATTAAGTTTGAGGAAGAGACTAAATATTTATATTGCCATTGACTATCAGCCTGAAATACTCCCTTACCTTTAGATCCCTGAACGTGACCACCATGACCTGCTAATGTTCCCTCACTCAGCAATCACATCAGGGGTGGAGGATACAGGTCGTGTCTGATAGTTGTCTCTATTCCTTTACAAGATCATCCTGTCCTTTCTGAACTGTATATGGAAGATTATTCTTTCCCAAACATATATCACATTTCTCCCTCATGGTGTACCTTTATTCACTTGATGCACTTTTCCCTAATCATCTAAGACAATGTGGATAAAACTATTTTTGCAACATTTTTTGTCATCTTTGTGCTAACTTGAAGGCAGAGGGTCTCATTTAGTGTAACATTCTGTCGTTGACAAGATCAGGCATATCCACACTTGCAACTATTTCGTTGTGGTAAAAAAATAGGCAAGTCTCTATCATGACATTTTACAAAAAATGCATACCAATTCAGATGCATGGAGAGAAATCAGAATATTTATTAGCTCTATTTATTCTGAACAGTATTTTTTCCTGACATGCAAGTCATAGCTCCTCTTATTAATACCGAATGTGGTGAAACACAACTCCCCTTTATCACTATTACATGTTTGTTTGCTTTTGCTCCATCAGTTCTACTCTGTTTTTTTCCGAATGGAGTACTACCTCTAATTTAAGGCAAGAACGGTATATGGTTTTTATTCAACAGTGCACTCGTGTGGCAAGACAAAGAAAGTGCACAGGTCATGTATTACGGGATTTGTTGAATTCAATGTATTTTTTTTTTAATCACAGAAGATAAAATAACACATAAAATTTGTTGTAAATTGATCAAATCATATGTTCTCCAGTACAATTTTTTAAAAATTATTTTTCATCCTACTTTGATTGCACACTTAGAAGAAATACCTTCTTTCAAATATTTTGGTGATATATCAGAGCTCCCAATAAAGGATATTATCTTTTTTCATCATATGTGGCTCCATTCTTCACTGAAATTTAATTTCAAAGTGTAATCTTGACATCTGTATTTCTTCTGTCACCATAGACTACACAATCTGTTTTCTATGGCAGATATGAATATAGCTGAGATGTTTAAACACCAAAATCTCTGAACATCAGTTTGTGGCTTCTCAGATACTAATCTATGAATTTTATGCAGAACTATGACGACAAGTCTTCATATTCTCAACACAAGGCCAGATATATAGCAAGAATTATAAAGGTCTATTAAGCTACCTGGTATTGTTAAAGAAAGCATAAATGAGCTCCTGGGCAAATTAGCCCTTCTTAAAGATACGAAAATTGTGGAGTTGAAAGTTGAACATACCTTGCAAACAACTGCTCTTATTTATTTAGATACGCAGCATATGATCAAACCATCTGTGTTATCTCAGACTTGACTCACGGGGGAGACCTACAAAATACTTTCAAAGGATAAGCATTGATCTAAAATTGTGACTTTGTGGAATCAAAAAATAAGTTGAAAACAGGTTTGTACTTCATCATAGACTCTCTCCTCATCAACTCTTATCTCACCACAAAGCTGCATATTCCAGAGACGATAAATTCATTTCCTTTCATTAAGAAGACAGTCACCTCAAAGAAATCATAATAAGCACCTAGACACTGAGGACTTTTAGGCAGCTAGAGAGAAGGTAACCAGTTAGGTGACACAAGTCAAATCAGTTATACTGTTGCCACCTCTAGTCTATGTGAAGTTGTATTTCAGGGAGATAAAAAGCCCTTTGGAGCACACTTCCCACATTTTGGGCAATCACAAGCAGGTGTAGATGGGTATAATGTAAGTGTCAGGGAGCAGAAAGTTACCCAGAAGCAGGGAGACGTGGCAAGGCAGGCAGGGCAGAGTGCTCTCTGAGAAGAGTTGCAGTACCACAGTATCCATGCAAGAACAGGTCTTTTAATTCCCTCTCTCCTCCAACAGTACATCTTTGGTTCAACTGAAATGGCTAGACTGCATAAAGGCTAGCTAAGCTTCCATTTCCCATGCCTGTCAGGTTTCTCATGAAGTGTGTGGTTGCCAGCAGGTCCTACAGCAGTGAGGTTGGAAGCAACACACATTTCAGTGGTTCTGGAATACAGGAGAAAGATACTCAGTCCTGAAGGGAAGAAATACCCTATTTTGAAGATTGTTTGAGACCTGAAGTTCATGAATCTTGCACAGGCCTGATCTGAAGATTTTTGAAGACTCATGGTGTTTCATATTGTTAGACCAAGGGTTGAAGGGAAGAGGGAAGCTACTGCTTGAATGTCCTGTTTGAAGAGGCCTAAGAGTCCTGTTTGGATTAATTTTCCTGTCTGATTCCCAGTAGTACCAGAAAGTGAGTGTTGTTGGCCAAAGATCCAAAAGGCACTACATTTCTAAAAAAAGCTGCCAACCTAATCTACTTTGATTTAATTTATACTAGAAATTTCCTCTGTAACTAGAACGGCTGCTTTCCATTATCTTCAATCATGCTTTTTCTGCAGTAGATTTAATCCCTACACATGCTGCAGGATTCCCTTCTCCACTTCTGTGCCCGTGATGATGACCTTTGGCTTGGAGCAGGACTTAGACAATATAAACACTGTTCCTGAGGTAAGTTATTAAAGAAAACACAAGACAGCATTCCCTCTCTTTTGCACCTTATGGTCCCAGTATAAGAAAGGCATTCACTCTGCAAAGTATCATTTCAAACACCATTTGTTAGAGCCAACACCATAAAGAAACAGAGAACTGTTAACCTACAGCACTTCAGATTTCACGAACAAAGAGTAGTGCAGCACGAAATGGGTCTCTGATAAGGGCACATCACGAAGACCCTGCCTGTGGAAGGACTACCCCATTGTGGTCGTTCAAACTAATGCAGGATTTTCTTAAAGGAAAACAACTTTATTCATTTCTGCTGTCAGACAGAAAGGATGTTCACATAAGGACTTCTTGCTACACTTGTACATAGAGGTAAGGTCATGGAGGTGCCAGTGGGAGATGCCTGTCACTCCTCTAACAGTGCACTGTCTGAATTTGTCCTGTGGCCATGGGATATGCACTGCACAACACAGGCCTGAAGGTCACACTGCACGTGGCTGCACTTGGGGTAACTGTTGCATGGATCAGTACAGTCTCAATGCACAGTGGGCTCCAAGCAGGCTCAACTCCCTGCAGTGAGCTGCAGCCTAAGCTGGAGTACCACACGCTGCATGCTGGGGTGTCTGACCTCGTTTCTTTGGAATCTGCAATTCAAGAGGAGGTTTTGGAGAAAAAACCAAAGTAACTGCAGCATCAGTAAGTGATCAGGAGAGATGGGGCAAGACCTTGGGGGTCAACCTTCATGCACAGGCTGTATCAGGGCTTTGTAGACTGGTGCTGGAAATGGGGCTAGAGGGGCTTTTGCTAACCAAACTTCTGCCCCATAGACACAGGCTGCAGGGGAAACATAGCTCTGTGAGTGGAGCACCACATCTGGGGCTTCAGCTCTGTTCCCTTCTACAAAATCTTGACAAAAGCATTTCTGAAAGCTGGCTCTGATCTAACGGGGATGAACAGGACAGAGATTTCCTGGTGTCCTTAAAATGAGAAAGTGCAGCAACAACAGGGGAGTAGTTATACATCTTTATGTTGCAAAGCCTGATTTATTCCCATGTATGAGAACTCCACAGCGAACAAGGTCTCTAGAGTGATCTCTGCAGATTACCTTGCAGGATGGACAGGAATGTCCCCACAGGAGGCTTGATCAATGAAAACTTGGGGGTTTTTCCTGCCCCCTCATATTCATTCTCTCTCAGCAGAGTGCCCTGGGCTTTTTCAGAGTTACAGATGTTGTAAAGGATAAAACCACACAGACAAGGAACTG
>NW_008655300.1:0-50432 GCF_000695815.1 Acanthisitta chloris | reverse complement strand
GCTCTCATGAGAGCCCACCTGGAATACCGTGTGTGGTTCTAGTGTCCTCAACATAGGAAGTACATGGAACTGTTGCAGCAAGTCCAGAGTTGATAAGAGAACTGGAGCATCTCACCTATGAAGACAGGCTGAGGAAGCTGGGGCTGTTCAGCCTGGAGAAGAGAAGACTCTGTGGAGACCTCATAGCAACTTTTCAATATCTGAAGGGTCTATAAGGGAGCTGGAGAGGGACTCTTTGTTAGGAACTGCAGTGATAGGACAAGGGGTATCAGGTTCAAACTGAAGGAGGGAAAGTCTAGGTTGGATGTGAGAAAAAGATTTTTTACTATAAGGGTGGTGAGACACTAGAACAGGTTGCCCAAGTAGGTAGTGGTTGCCCCAACCCTGGCAGTGTTCAAAGTCAGGTTGGATGAGGCCTTGAGCAACCTGGTCTGGTGGGGAGGTGTCCCTGCCCATGGCAGAGGGGGTTGTGACTAGATGATCTGTAAGGTCCATTCCAACCCCTAAAATTCTATGCCTCTATGATTCTATGACATCTCAAAGCCAAATGTTGCTAAGTTCACATAGGAATACAAGGACAAGACAGTGGCAAACACCTGGAAAACAAGAAGACATTCAAATGATCTTGGAAAGCACCACTGAGTGAAGGTAGCCATGTGAGCTGGTTCTCCTTTCCTCTATGAAGAAGGGCCAAGAGGTTACGTTTCTGTGGCGCATCATTTGTAGTGTCAAATACAAAGACAAGTGACACAACAGGCAACTCTTGTTGTTCAGTAGTCTCCAAGACTTTAAAAATTGTCTTTAAAAGGAAGATAAACCATAGTATAATCTTATGACTCCAGCAGCCAAGTTAGGCTTTAAAAATAAGACTTCAAAGCAGAGGGAAAAGCAAGGAAAAACCACAATAACATGACAGCTTTACATGCTGCCTCTCATTAATCTCACAAATGTCAAGACCTGACCCTTCTCTCATGATAATATACATCAATGTAATTCCGCTGTAGTCATCTTCATATTTCTTTAAAAAAAATGAGGGGATGGTTTACATTATCAGAAGTACGGGCTTTCTTCTTCTATTGATTACATATTTTGCTCTCAGTAACCACAATGATTACAGTGTAAATATTCCTAACTTTTTACAGTACAGGCAAGAATAAACTGATAAATGTAATGATATTCTTTGTAAGTCATAAACTATTTAAGTAAGGTATATTCTCTACTGGGTTTTCAGTGATACTGTATGAACATGAGCCTGCATTGTTTAATATCAATTTGCTGCTAAACAAAGCCCCTTCTGACTTCAGTGTGGCTCATGAATAGCAAATTAATCAAATTTGGAGCTGTTTGTTTGGGCTTTAAAATGATTTAATCAGATATACCTCATTAGAAAGTAATTTGATAACAGAGGTAAAGTAACAGTCAACACTGCTTCAGGGTTGAAGCAGATTGTTTTGATCAATTGCATTTTGATTATATGCAGTATATAAAAATGCAGACCTATCACCCTACTATTTTTGGATCAATAACTCCAAGAAGTTCTTAATAACATGCTGCATATGAAGCATTCAGACAGAAGTTTATAATTTTGTTTTGTGATAATAAATGTTTGGATTCAATACACAGTTTTAATATCCAATGTATCAAAAAGTCAGTGTGGGTCAGATTAATAATAATTTACAAAATGTGAATCATTGATGTGACTGAAGCTACTCTGGCTCATTCCTGTGATGGATGTATCCCTAGACATGTGAATGCATTTCAAAATAGGAAAAATGCAACATGAAAAACATTCTCTGTGGAGAAAAGACTTGATAAGCAAAGTCATGAGTAATAACTTGTCAATGCACTTACTCCATAAGGAAAGAATTTCAACTGTTTATGGATCAGGACAATACAGTAACATTGTCACAGTAAGAGAAAGGAGACAGGTGCTAAGAAGATTTGGGTTTCCCAACGAGCATTGTCATCACCTTCTAAAACTTTTAAAAAGTGTTTTTAAAAAAGTACTTTAAAAGAAAGTGCTTTTAAAAAAAGGTGCTTTAAAAAAGTGCACTACAATTACCACAAGAAAGGTGCAAATAATGAAGAAAAGCCTTTGTTCGTATACCCACATTGAAATTATTCCTGTTGCTATGCAAAAACCTTCATGTTTCAGCAGGCACCAAAAAAAGGGACTCATTTGGGATATAATGTAACCTTTCTTTTCAGTTTATGACTTTTATTACATAATTTAGGATTTGCATTTATGTGTCTTCAGCTGAGACATGTAAACTCCTGTTGGGTACCCAAACAGGACCTCCGTCATGAGTCAATCATGTACACACTGAAGCCTTTACTAAAACCTGTAATGGATCTCTTCTTGATATTAGACAGTGTTTGGAAGAGAAATCATCACCTTCTCAGCTCTCCCATATTCCCTACCACAACTCCTGTCCTAACACCACCCCTGTGCTAACACCACCCTCCCTGACCTCCCATCGCATGTTCAACATCATATCAATCTCCTCACCCTGTCACAAAACGCCCTCAGCTCTGCAGACTCTCTCACACATTTCACTAATATTGCCCTTCTTCCTTTAGATCTACTATCTTTTGTTCTGTCGGACCCCCAGATAATACTAACCACAATGCTTCGTTGCTAAAGATGTGCTTTTTTGTGGTGTTTTCACAAATGCAGAAGGTCAAGAGGCAGTGGTGTCATGTATAGCCAACAGGATACTGGCCCTTGTCTCCAACTGTGTTTACAGAGACACAAAGAGGACTGCAGTGGGGAAAGTCAAGCATATGTCTAGTCCAGGACCTCCAGTTCAGCAGCAGACAACAGCAAATGCACATGGAAGAGGCTTTAAATCGAGGTAATGTACAATGAGGACTATCTTTTCTAAACGTTTTCTCCTAGCTGTAGCCCTGTAAACACGATCTTTGACACTAAGAAGCAAAAGAACACAGGTTTTAGCTGTGGCATCGAATGCCTTGTGGCCATGTGCCTGTTGCATCCCTGCATTTCCTTTGCTCTGGGAGCGCCCAGGGCAGGGGATTGGCACCCCTGTATAGTCACTATGGGACAAACAGCCCCTACAGGGTACAGAGCACACCCTGCAACCCCCAAACTTTGCCTGGGAAGCAGGGAGAAGGAGGTAGGCTGTGATAAAACATTGACTAAAAATATCCCCAAAGAGGCACAAGGCTGAGGAGGAAGAGATCACTGGTCATCCTCACACTGCTCACCATAAATACCTCAGAACACTTGATGACTTGTTGCAACCCCACTCACCTCCTTGACCTTGGCACTGACAGGGTCTTTGGAAGGTCCTTCAGAGCATCACAGAAAAGGATGACATATCAATAAATATTCTTGCAAAACAATTATAACTGTATTACTCATGAGCTTTGTCTATATTCAATTTGTACTCAAATTTCATGTTACTCTAAATGCACTAGTAATTTGGACCATTAGGCTGTTAAAATATTAATAGGGCTGATGTTAAATTTTGTTCCCTTATGCCAATAACAAGGTTTGGAGTGTAAATAGGTTCTGAGTGTAAACAGCTTCCAGCAAATTGTCATCTCTCTAGGGACTTCCTGAACTAGAACTGGTGTCCTGTAGTTAGTAGCTGTGAATGGGTTGTTTCTACCCTGATTTTGTCCAGTCACTTTTCACCCCAGGCAGATCACTCATCTTGTGAGGTTGGGCATTCATCATATGTTATCTCACAGGAACTAGCGAGCTGAACAAGGGCTTTGGGAGACGTGTATTTTGTAAACCTGTTCTGCTTCATATTACAGACAAACAGAAATTCCCATGTTCTCATTAAGCTTTGCAGAAACTTCTCCAAATTTGTGAAGATGTATGATAATATATGATAACACATATTACAGTTTCCACACCAACATCTTCTTAATGTCCAAAAAGCCTTGTTTATGCTGCTCTCCAGCTGTGTAGAATGGTTTTGTAATGCACCTGCTACTGGTAGCTGAATTGTTCTTACTTGAGTGCCTTGTAGGCAGTACTTTGCCTCAATATGCAGAAGTGAAGAGGTCGGCTTTGAACACAATCTGGAATTCCTAAAGGAGGAAACAATATTTGAGATGTCTGGCTTTGGTGTTCACCCTTGGCTTACAGAAGCTACAGAACAGCACAAGAAAAATCTGTCAGATCAGCTAAACCCAAGAAACAAAGCTGCTCAGTACTCACTAGGGACTCTTGCCTGTGTTTGTACACTGCAAGACATAGCTTTACATCCACAGGTGTGTTTGTGGATGATATTGTTTCTCCCCCCACTTATAAATGAGTCAGGCATGACTGCTGTTAGAAAATCCAAACATGAATTGTGACTTCAGTAATTTGCCACTGAGTTGTGCCTCTGCCCTGGGCAATATGTATATACTCTCAAAGGCAATAAATGAAATAAAACTGTCAAAAAAACTTGTCTGCAGTTCTTATTGAAACAAAAACTGGGAACTTCTCTGCCTCTGCAGCAAGCAGCAAGGGCAGAGACCCAGGACATTTCATCAAAAACATTATGAAAGGGTCTGTTTTCCCTGGGAGGCTGAAGAACACGATTTTCTGAAAACTCCACTCTATTCATTATTGGAAAAAACACCCCACCAGTTTTATCAGCTATTGGAAGTTAGTTGCATTGTGGTAGTACTGACTTAGACCTCAGATGAACAGCATTTTTTAGATGGCTCATCTTTCCCCATCCCAAACAATGTTCAGTGAATCATGGCATATGCCCCATCTCCGTTTTTCACTATATATACTCTCTTCCATTCTTTGTCTGCCCTAGGCTGCCCATTCATTACAGCAATGATTCACTCTTACTATGGGTAGCAAATGACACAGTAGTGAAAGATGTTTTGGCACTTCTGGTATCATTATGCAAAAAAACCCAACAGTGTTTACTCAATCTTGTTCAATATAACAACAATCATCAGAAGGCCAATTGAAAAATTGAAAAGTGAAGTGTTGGAACTGTTTTGCAACAGGAAAAATGTAATACGGTTCTTCTGGGAAATTAATATTCTGCTTATAGCTCCTGTGGATGGATGATCTAGAATGACTTTGCAATTGCTGATGGTACAAAACCTCTAATTTGCACTACAAGTTGGTAAGTGATCAAAGAATTATAGTCATGTTGGTGGAAAGGGAACTCTAAAAGCTATATATTCCACTATGCCACTCAAAGCACAAGTATCAACAACATATTATCAGGTCAGCTGCAGCTTTGCTGGGCCAGTTCTTCAAAATCTTCAATGTTTCCCATGTTCCAGGTAAGATGTTCCTGTGCTGCACTGATCTCTTAGTGAAGAGGTTTTTCCTCAAGCCCCATCTGAACCTCCCAAGATCCCCAAGTGTCCTTTGCACCTCACTGTATCATCTGTGACTGCTATGCACAATTCAGGTCCTTCAACTTTGAGACTTTCCCTGAAGTTGGCAGCTATTACACGGCTCCTTATTTGCCTTTCCTCCAGGTTACACAAGCATAACTCCCTCTAACTGCAGGCCCTCGACCATCCTGGATAGTGAAAGGCTGTCAGCACCACAGCTTAGTTTGATTCTCCCAAATTAATGAAATGACCTTCTAGTGAAACTTAGATGAGAAAAACAAAGGAAACAAAACAGAAAATGCTAACCAACCAGGAAACAATGTGAGTTTTTTCTTGCATGGAATAATCTCTCACACAAAATCAGAGGAATTTCTTTTTTTTTCATATGAAAGCCACATTATATTGAGCTTCAATTATTTTTTTAGCCAGCTCTGCAGAACCGAGCACCTTCACAATACTGTCCCCCTGTAGTAACTGAAACTTCAGTTTGCCTTTTAATGGGTTTTAGTACTGTTGAAACAGTGAATCAATTGTTATTGCAATATTAATTGCAATGGGCAAGTCTCTGCCCAGCATAGCAGTGCAAATATACAGGATTCAGTATCTACATGATATGTACCAAAAGATATTTGCATGCAGGCAACCAACCACATAATATAAATTGCATAATATAGGTTTAAAAAGTGATGAACTCCAAAATAATTTTGGGATAACAGATTCAAATATGTACAGAAATGACTGAGTCATTTCCAACACTGGTTTAGTGACCTGGAGCCATCCTGGTATGCCTATATTCTTCCCTAAAGAAGAGCATGTAGAGTGCAAGCTGGCCTACTGCTCCATGGCAGTACATAAGCAATGCATTCCTAAACATTTCAGAAATCTATTTTGCACTGGCTGAGAGTATATCATTTTGAACACCATGATCTACCCATGGGAACTGCAGGCCCCAGTGTGCATTGCAGGGATAGTGTAGCTAGACTGAGGGTGCATCCTTGTCACCAGCTTGTAGTACATCCAGGAGAAATGAAGGAGTGGGGCCCTTGGATGCTGTTTACCCAGGGAAACCTCTCACAGTACCAATTGAATCAGCAGGGCACAGCACTCAAGGTCTGTATCCATCTCCTGCTTTTCTCTTTCCATTGGCACATAAAAGCATTGCACTTTCTTGTCCAGCACCCGTGTCCAGGCCTGCAATGCTGCACATCTTCCCATCTTTAAATAGCTAGTTATCCAGCATAGCCCACTCTAGCCATCCTTCCAAGAAGTTTGTGGCTGCTGTACTGTTATTCCCCATCTATTTCTTCATGAACAATCTTCTCTACAAAGATCTATCTGATTAAATGAAAAGCAATGTGTTGAGGGATTTCAAAAGCTTCTCTTACCAGTATGTGCAATAAGGCTTGAATAGTTTGGTTTTCTCCACTCATGAAACACGGTTCTCCATTTCTGGGAAGAATAGAAAACATATCCTTCTTATTAAGGATTGCTGAATCTCTAAAACACAAACCACCGCTAAGACATAAAAAACAAAGAAAAGATTGTGTTGGACAATCTATCTGTTAATAAAGACCTTGTTGAAAGCAAGACACATTTTGTTTTCATTGGAAATTATCCACTTTCTGATATTGAAGGAAATACCCTGGGACATCTAACAAACACTTTCTAGTGCTTTCATCTGTTTAGAAAATTCCCCATGAAAATTGAAGGAAAACTGAGCTGAGATTTCATAATCCCTTTGTAAGGAGATTTTACCAAAGCAGTGCATGTTCTCTAGCATGGAAAAGAAAGGGGAGAGAACCTGCTACATGAATTGAAAGCAGAAGCATAGATATGCATTGTAAGATTTTTCAAATTTGTTTTCAAAATCTGAACTCTATCTACTGTTCAAAACAAGAAAATAATTTCCTCTGGTCTCAGTGGAATCCAGAAATTATGGCAACCTGCTGCCTGCTGCTGCTTTACTTCAATGGCACCTTCTAACAGCAACTCCCCTTCAGGAAAGCTATCTTTTATCTCTGAGCCAGGGAGAAAATAAACTCATTAGCACATTTTCTTTGTACACTAGAGATACTCTTCTGTGTCAGTCCGGGATGTGGGGAAAGGCATGGTTTCTGGGAACTAAGGGTTGTCCAATCTAATTTTTCTTTCCCTCGTGATTAGGAAACAGTCTTAAAAGTGAGGATACAATGGGCCAAGAAGGGTGGAATGGCAGAACTAGAGCTTTGTGTTCAGTCTCTGAGAGCTTTATTGCACACAAGATTTGTAGACTGTTTGTTTGCTATAAGTTTGATCTTTTTACCTTGCTTTTCTTGCATTCATGACTTTTTCTTCAACCTGACAGATCATAATGTCCATTATCGGGATTTTTTTCTATGAAACTTGCTACCAAGGTAAACCATCTGGATTGAAAAAGTATACTGATGTTAACTATAACCCAACTAGAAAATATTCCCTAAAGGAAAACAAAGGAGTGAGGAACAAGGCTTGACAAAAACTGGAAACTTCTGCATTTTTCTTGTATAATTTTTTCCTAAAATAGTGAAAAATATTGGCTTATAGCAACATCCCCTCACTTCCCAATAACCACAGCAGGTCTGTGACTTCTTAAAATTGGTGTCACAGCCATCTTACCCTTTTCTTGGGCAATTAAGCACCAGAGTGCATAGTTCCTTTTCTCACAGAAGAATTTGTTGGAGGCTCTTTCTAACTCCATAAAGTTCCTCTAGTCTGGCTGTAATGCAAGGAATTATTGGCCAGGGGAAAATTATTGAAGCTCATCATGACAACATTTTTCATCAAGTTAAGCAGTGTTGCTGAGGGGCAAAATAGTCGTACTTCCAAGACAGTGCACCTGCAGAGAATTAACTGATAAATGAATTACAGACATGTGGCTGAAAACATTAATGAGGAAACACAGTTTTTAAATGAACTTGTTTTTTGGGGTTTGGATTTTTTTCCTTTTTTTCACAAACTCTAAATGCCTCCTCTGTGTGATCTTAGCGGTTTCAATATTTGGCAGTTCAAAGATGCAACATTACACTTTGTGCCATGGGAAGCAAATTGCTCAGACATTTTTCCCTCTTGTGTGCTGTTTGATGGTTCTCCTTCCTGTTATTTTGTCACTGGCACTAGCAGTCACAAATAAAACACCATGGCTGGTGATTCTCTTCCACTGCCACAGAAAAAGTGGAAGCTTATATCTACCTGCCTAAAAGGGGCAACCATCTCTGTGCTATTTTCACGTCTTTGCTTCAAGTATTGTTAGCTATACTCTGCAAGTTTATGATGATTATTTTATATTTATGCTACAGTAACAACAAAAGATGTCAGCATGTTACTGCCAGACACTCAGAAGTATTGTTTGGATGTCTAACTCCTGGGATTTGGTTGCTGTGCAGTGCCCGAAGTGAGAGGAGAAAGCTGTGTGCAGATGGAAGAGGTAGTCAAGCATCAAACTACACTGTTTCCTATAGCTCCCTTGATTCCCATGCAGCTTTTGGGAAGTATGAGGTGAGTAAAGAAGGTGCCTGCAGGAATAAAAAGAAGAGATGAGTCAGTGGAATGATGCCATGGAGAAATGTACTTTATTCCCCAGCCTCCTGCTGGAGAATTCCTGAGTGATGTTCATTATTAAATTTTCCAAAGTAATAAGTCCTTTGGTACCCAAAGTCAAGCACAGAAAGGGCTGGATTTGCCAAAGTGTCAATCTCTGAGAACAGTGACTGAGAAATCTTAGAGCTGTGCAATGAACTGCTGTGAGAAAACAAGGAAGAAGAAAGTGATGAAACTCTGACAGGTGATTTCATGGTCATTCCTGAATGCAGAAGAATGCAAACAGAGGGCTTTGTGGAAGTGTCTGGAAAGCTATGTGGTCTGGAAACATGTGGGGGGCAGCAAATCTTCCTGACCATTTTTGCTGTGTCTATACCCCAGACCTCTAAAGGGATCCAACTAGGACTGGATCTTCTGTGCCAGGCCCTCTCTTTCCTACCCACATCCTCACCTTTTTAACTTCTGGGTGCATCCTTACTTTCCCCTCACCACCTTAATTTATTTCCCTTTGCTTCCTCTCACCTACTGTCTCCTAATTCTCTTTAATCTTTCTTCTGCGGTGTTATTTACACTGTACTCTACACCTTTCCTCTCTCCACATCACAGCTTGGAGTTGACTCAAAATCAGTAATTGTCAGGGAAGTTCTGATCATTCCGTGAGTCCCCATTATGTGCAGTCCCCTTGCTGAGATAAATCAAGCACAATTGTCTTAAATTTTCTTTTTTTAGTGGGAACATGTAGTATGCCTGATATCCAGATGTCTAACCTGAATCTTTCCCCCTGAGTTTAAATCTATTACTTTATCCCCCTGCCTATTACAGACGCAGAGAAGAGCTTATTCACTTGCTTTTAGCAGCAACATCTTTACACATCTGAAGACTGTTATTACGTCTCTCCTTGACATTTTCCTCTCTAGATTAAATAACCTCAGCTGACTTAACTTTTCCCTGTAGGTGATGTTTTATAGTGCTCTCATTGTTCTCTCTGCAATGCATTTTTTCACACCCTTTTTGAAGCATGTCATCAAAAGTGGACATTGTCCTCCTGCTGAGACCCTGGCAATGCTGACTGTAGCGGAATTCAGCCTTTTAAGCTATAATCCCTTCTTTCTCTACCCATACATAGAGATATAAATATAGAAATTATCTTTCACTATAGAGGGTTTAGTGCTGGGTTTGGGTTTTTTTAGCAATAACATGACATTGCTGACATGCTTTACTATAATTTTTTCCCCTGCAGAACAATTTCTTGCCAATTCTTACTCTTCCTATGTTTACATAAAAGACTGTTTCTGACTAAGTGTATTACTTCTTTTTGCTGAATGGTAACCTGTCTTCTTTTCAGAATATTCCTCAAATTCAACAAAATCATCTGGAATTCTAAGCTTGCTCTCTAAGGTCCTTCCTAGTTTGACACCCTGTGCAGATTCAGTAGTCATACTTTCTCTTTCATTGCTTCCACTATCCCACTTTCTGTTCCCAAACTTCCTGATCCAGGTTAATCATGAAAATTTTATGAAACTGTCTGCAAGACCAACCCTTAATGGAATACTGATTCACACATCTCCCATTCTGACAGTGTCTTAATTTCTAATCAGTTTTTCCCCTGTATAAAATTAATTCATGTAGGAATTCATTTTTTCTTTAACTTCGAGACTGTAATAGAAGGTAATTTCTTTCTATAATCAAGGTATATGAAATCTGATACTTCCTCCATATACACAAGATTTGTACTTCTGGACAGATTGGGAAGTCCCTTTTGGATGTGCCACCTCACCTCATTATCTTCTAAGTGCTTATGTTAAGTTTTCTTGATTATTTGCTTCACTATCTTTCTGCAAGTGAAGTTTCTGTTACCTATGTGTTAGCACAGGTGTTTACTATAACCTTTGTTCATAGAACCAGTATTTCTAACAGACACTGTTAGCATTTATTAGCACTGGAACAGGCTGCCCAGGGAAGTGGTGGAGTCTCCATCCCTGGAGATAATTAAAAGACATGTCAATATGACACTTGAGGATATGGTTTAGTGGGGGACTTGGCCCTGCTGGGTTAGTGGTTGGACCCAATGATTTTAGAGGTCTCTTCCAACCTAAATGATTCTATGAATCTATTAATGCATGTGATTTCTTGCGCAAAGACCCACAAAACCAAAAGAGAGACAACTGAAGGAAGTGAGCAGCTTTGGCAGTTGACATTTGCTGTGTTTGTGGTTTACTACATAATGTGCATTATCCTACTCCACAGCCTGCGGCAGTCAGAGTCAGGAGGAACCTCTGGATGGAGCGGAAGATTGTGCTTTCCCTGGACACCATTGAACGAGGCCAGGGAAAGGGTCTGTGTCAAAGTGGGCCCAGCTGAAGGGAGGCAGGAAGCAGTCAGGCAGCAAGGAGCCTGAGGCACCTTTATGGTGCCTATCATAACCCAAGGGTATGTTAGGAACATGATTGCTATATATTGGTGTATCTTCTGCCCTGTTGTTTTTAAAAAGTTAGGAGAAGGGTTAGGAAGATGTTGAACATCATGTGTAAAGCTTTTCTGTGTTTGACAGATTGACACATGCCAAAAGAAAGGGTGGGAGTTAGTTTTCTGGCAGACAGGATGAAAATATTTCCTTTTCTTTCACAGGTTTTCCCTGATTTGATGGTTCTCACACATTCTCTTAGATTTATTGTTTTTTACTCTTAAGCTACTTTGAGACCTTTAGATATGAATGCCTACTAAATAAAACTTCAGCCACAAGGACATAAATTTGTTGTTAAATTTCAGCAAGAGTCTGATGGCTTTTTGTTAGGTAGGCCTTTTCTCCAAGAGGACTCCCAGGAGTCTATGAGCAAAGACTTGTGTAGCAGGGCAAAATCCAGGCAGCTGAGTGAGTGCCTAAAAATGTGGCCCCTAAGCAATGAGTACAAAATTAAAACCTTCTGGAATCACAAGACATATGATGTGGTAGAATTTACTATGTAAGAAGGTGTTTTACCACGCAACAATTTGTGTTGGAAGGGACCTTAAAGATCATCTCATTCAAACCCGACCTTCCACTAAACCAGGTTGCTGAGAGTCCCATCCAACCTGGCCTCAAACACCTCCAGGGATGGGGCACCTACAGTTTCTCTGGGCCACCTGCTCCTATGCCTCACCACCCTCACAGTAAAGAATTTCTTCCCAATATCTAATCTAAACCTACCCCTTTCAGTTTAAAGCCATTACCACTTGTCCTGTCACTACATTCCATTGTGAAAAATCCCTCTCCAGCTTTCTTTGTAGGCCTCTTTAGGTACTGGAATGTGATCTAAGGTGTCCCTGGAACCTTCTCATCTCCAGGCTGAACAACCCCAACTCTCTCAGCCTGTCTTCATAGGACGTGCTCCAGCCCTCTAATCATCTTTGTGGCCCCCTCTAGACTCTCTCCAGAAGGTCCACATCCTTCTTATCTTGGGGACCCCCAAACTGGATACAATACTCCAGTGAGATATCATGAAAGCAGAGAATTTCCATTTGGAAATCTCTAAAAGCTACAGCAAATAGACCAAGTCAATGGCAAATTTTCACTTCCTAAGCCTTACATTTGAGGTCTGCTCACTGATATCTCTGAATATATTACTTTTAGGGTCATAGCATGGGAGACCATCTGTCACTATGACTTACAGCTGTGATAATTACTTCATTACAGAGGCTTTAGAGTTTTAAAAGGGAGGAATTATTTCTTTCAAGGCGAAACAGGGATAATATCCCTCTAAGTTCATCGAGTCCCTAAATTCTCATTATAGGGATTTTCTGTAGAAGGGAATTTTGCACATTGGCTTGAAGCTGCCTCACATGTGCACTTCTGGTCCCTAGCACTCTCTATCAGGAGCAGGGCAGCTGAGAGTGAAAATGATGATCTCATTCTGGTTGCAGATTATCTTGAAACAAGATTTCACTAAGTCATGGGTGCTAGAGGGTTTCTCTGGGTTATTGCAGTCATGACTTGTGTGTGTACTGCAGGATGTAGATTGTTCTACACAGGCTCCCAGGCATTAGTGAGGCTACAGAAAGTAATCTTTTTGGCAGCAGCAGCCTTTGTTGATTGCAAAAATTGTAAATGCCAAGGGCTACTCCAGCTATACAGCATATTTCATCCTTTGGAGTCCTGTGCAGGCAGTCTTGGTCAGATCTCAGCGACTTATATCATCTCAGATAAGGAAGCAGAATCAGCACAGTGCTGTGGAACTGGCTGCTATCTTCTGTGTCAAACTATTCACGCAAAAGAATTCTTATCAGGAGAGGAGACTTTGTCAATATAAAATAATACTTTTAGCTTGAAAGTATTACTTTAGCTACAAAATACATTCTTTTAGCTTACAAAGCGTTTCAGCTTTGTCTATTCATGATCTTGATGCATGGGAATGATTCTAGAAACTCTTAATATCTGATTTGTTTTCCTAGCATATATGTGTCTGCCTTCGACCTCATCTATGTTCAGTGCATTAAATATCCAAACTAACGATATGTTGCAAAATAATATAGTTCAAGGAAAATGAATTATCAAATACCTACTTGATTTTTCTTAATAACTCAGAAAGGCTGAAAACAAAAACCATTTAGATTATGGAGGTAGAACAAGTTAGTAATTACTCTGCAGTTCCTTCTCTGGTAAGACACTTCTTTTTTGGGGGTTTAGTCTCTTGTTGTTGGGTTAGTCTAGTCTCTTGTTGTTGGGTTTTTTTTACACTAATCATGGCTATTACTAGGATATTGTGTATTTAGTGTGAGGGTTTGGCTATATTGTGGCCTTTGCTACCATGGGTGAGTCACATTAGTCTATGCTATTATTTTTATTTTATATGCCTAGCCTGAGAATACTATGCCAAGTAAATAAGGAATAAATTGAAGTTTCAAACTCATGGAGTGATTTAGCACTTTTTTTTACACTAATCATGGCTATTACTAGGATATTGTGTATTTAGTGTGAGGGTTTGGCTATATTGTGGCCTTTGCTACCATGGGTGAGTCACATTAGTCTATGCTATTATTTTTATTTTATATGCCTAGCCTGAGAATACTATGCCAAGTAAATAAGGAATAAATTGAAGTTTCAAACTCATGGAGTGATTTAGCACCTTTGTTCAACACATTGACACATGGAGTTTTTCACCACATTTCACAAACTGCAGTTTTTATTAAGATAATAATTACTGATTAACTAAAAATATGCCATCATATTTGCTGTACTAAATGGTTCAGGAACAGACTGGGAAGTCATTACCCATCATTAAGTCAACAAAGGAAAAGGAGAATTTCACAACTGTTCTGTTCCATCCACTCATCTTTCATCTGCTCTTTCTTAGCCTGGGCTAATTCAGAAACCTGTTTCATGGATCAAGTCCCCAGCACAAATGGAGCTGTTTGCAAGTTCCTTAGAAGAACACACACGCAGGCACGCACAGACACGCATTCACTTACTCACTCATACATAGTCACCGAGGAGAACAGAAGGGCAGAAGGTTGAATAACTGCAAAACCAGAATAATTATTTCCCAGTCCTTATAAGTGGCACATCATTGTCATGTTAGTCTTTGCATGTCAGGACAAATGACACACCCCCACTGGCAGGCTACTGGACTGACTTCCTGGACATAAAAACTAGGTCATGTGGCAATGACTGAGAACTGAGTGCAAACACACACAGAAGGTGAAGGGGATTCTGAGGGACCTATAGCTTTACATGATAATTGTTTATATCTATTGATCTATGATGATCAACAGCTGGCAGGTCCATCTGAGAAATGTCTGCTCACCAAAGAATGTCCATATATTCATACACTGTTTGACTTCATGACAGAAACTGGCACACTCCAAAAGCCCTTACCTTTATCATAAACTTTCTTCTTTTTAGAGGCCTGAATTTGTTGTTACATCCTGACATAAATGAATCTAGTAATAGGGTGTGGCAATAATACAAATAGTGAAACAGCTCTCAAATTCCAGCTTGACTTGGACAGCAAAACCAGAATTAACTCTGCTTTTATCATCCTCTCTATTCTTTCCTATGTATGTACACTGTAGTCTTTAGGTTGAAAGTTCTACCTATAATAAAAGATTTTTCTATCCTTGTTCATCGGATTACCTCATTTAAACACCTCTGTCACTGCTAGTTTTTGTACAATTAGCTTTACCCTGAGTGAGAATTGGAAATTTGAATTGTCTGCCAAAAAGTACTGGGATCACTTCCTGAAGTTCTTCTTCCAGTAGGTCTATAACAAGGACTTCAGACCTTAATAATTTAGGGTATCATTGTAAAATTTTGAAATCCAGCTGGGACATCTTGTTTGAAAGAAGGATTGTGACTTTCAAATCATTGCCCCAAACCACTTTCAAAGCCCATTTAACAGTACTTTCCTCTTTCTTCTTTGTGTGCCTAACAGCTACCAGGTCTCTGCACTCTGTGATTTTTCCTGTGCTTTCTTCCAAACCCCTTTATCATCCTCTGATTTCAGCACTGAAAGATAACCTTTACTGAGACATGCATGCCTGGAGTTAAGTCCTTAAATAAGGTGCAAGATTTTCAAAAGCACTGGACACTTCCTACTTCAGCTGGGGCTGGTGGACTTTCTCTGAAATTACTTCTTTAAAGTTTTGTGAGAAGAGATGGGTGGCATACACCGCAAACACCAACCTGAGCATGGTGGAAGAGAAAAGGGCAAACCAGATCAAATGTTGGTGAGGTACCAAAACCAAAATAATCTTACCTGCTAGTGATTTCATGATCCTACTTGATGATTTGAAAAGAAAAAAAAAATATATATAAACATATCTAGATTTCAGTTTATTAGCATAAGTACACTGCTTGGGATGAAATTACTCAATACTTCATAATATAATAAAGCAAAATTAGTCTTGTCCTGAGACTGGGTTGGGAGTATTTAACACTGGCCTAAGTCCTATAAAATATTCTGTGAAACAAGGGCTGAATTTATGTGACACATGCCAAGTTTTGAACAAAGTGAACTTGAGCCTCGGCTAATCTCAGACTGATGTTCAGCCAAATCTTGACTGATGCAGAAATTCTTCTCATGGCACAGAAAACTCAGCAAGGGCTCTCTCTTTCTGTAGACAAAACCATGTGTATCCTCTCATTTCTTCTGGAAAGACTTCATTCCTTTTGGCCCAAAGCAGCTACCTGGACTGCTTGGAAAAAAAGCCCTGAAACCACATGGGGTCGTTCTTCACATGGAAAAGGGTAAAACCCCAGACAACAAAGGAGCAACAGGAGCAACAGAGAGGAAGAATAAACAGAATCAAGAGAGAGCTCCTCAAATGCGACAGAAGAATGAGAGACAGAATATAAAATTACCTCCTTTGCATCCCTATCTCACAGTTTACTAAGCCCAGCTCCCGCTCAATTTGTAAATCTCATGGAGTCTTCTCCTGCTGGGAAGAACCCGCAAGGCCTGAGTTAAACAGACCATGAAAGCACCATCATGATCTGCAATATAGAGTCACAGAATCATTTAGGTAGTAAAAAACCCTTTCAGATCCCTCATTAATAGGGGCATCTGTTTTTCAGGATCACCTCTGATATGGTGCACCAGTGAAATTTTGTATAACAGTGCTGTGAAAACTGGTCTGCTCTGAGAAACAGCTGTGAAAAACCTTATCAGGGACCCTATGGCCAGGAGCTGCATTTCAGCTCAGGCCCTTGCTCCTTGCCTGAGCTACATGATGGGTATGTCTGTACCCAGTCATGTATCTTGCTGATCCTGATGCCTCACTAATGTGACCTCCCAGCTTGACCTGAGATCTGATTCATCACTACAGACATTGTTGGTGATTGTTGTCAACAAAGCCTGGTCATGGCTCTGTTCTTGTCCAGGTGTATTCCTCTGTCCACCTTATCCTTGAGGAAACTACCCTTGCCTGCCTCACCATCATCTTCAGCCCTTGGCTCACCTTCCCTTCTTAAGCAGCCTGGTCTTGCTGTTCCCTGACAGAAAACTTAATTCAGATTACTTTTAGCCTCATTCCCTGGCCCAAGAGCTTTTACTATATGTATAGCTCAAAACTTCCTAAAGAAAAAGTCTTATGTTGAAAAACTGGACGTGTCCTACCCACTAGTTCATAACTTAATAACCACATTTAAGTGCCAGAGTGATTTTTTAAGAAGAGCTGCAAGTTGAGTTTTCTCCAACTAGGTCTAGTTTATGTGCACCTAAACCATACTGAGAAACTACCAGAAGCTGGTAGATGGAAATGTGATTTGCTTCAAAATTGTATCAAACCATTCTCGTAGCCTTTGTGATCCAAAATCTACCAGTTAAACATATTGACTAAGAAAGATGTTGATTTCCATGTGAGGCTCTGCCAAAGAGAAAAGTTTCCTTCCAGACTGTCCCATAAACATTTCCCCTGAATACATTATTCTAACTAGAGAAAAAATGTCTACTTTCCCCCAGAAATACTAGAACTTGTAACTCTATCATTAGTGCACAGTAGTAAGGCATGTACTGACTGAGGTGAAGAAGAGTTAACATGGACTGGGCAGTTAAGCAGCAGTGCATCAGGGGACCCACACATGAGGCTGTATTACGAAATGCTGAAATAAAATTTTGTCTTCTACATTTATGAAGTCTCAACTGTAATAATACAAAGAATGTCAAACCTTGGAAACCAAAATTCATATCAGGCAATGTTCACCTTTTTTCTAGAAACCCCTCATGGAAACCATGCTCAACACTAATTTAGAGTCGCCTGTGTAATGGTGCAGACTGAAAGGGATGTGTGCAGCTACAAACTGCCCATGTCCTGAAACAATCTAACATTCAGAAGACAGACCTATCTGTAAGGACAGCATTGGAACACCGGAAGGTTTTAAGCATGTGTAAAAAAGAATCATATACATGTGAAATACCTCACAGTAAAATCCTTTGTATTTAATTTGCAATGTCATCCTGCACGTCTCAGACATAACAAATTGCTTCCTGTTTGTCCTTTTATGTGAATAGCCAATTTTTTCCGCGAAGTCCTAAAATCAGGGAGAGAAAACAATCTATTCATTAACTGCAGTCATTGCATAGTAGGGTGAGTCTGACCGCAGTCTAGCTGAGGAGTAGTAACTGCAGAGAGGTTACATTAGGTCAATCCTTTGGGCTCTTTGCTCAAAGTGTTGGGCTAAACAGCTGTTCATGGGATTACTCACAAACAAGACTGTAAAAAGAAGACATTCAAAAGGTAATCTGCATACTATTTTAGGAACAAAACTGAATCCCCCAATTTTGAATAATCTGCAGTGCTCCTTACGCAATTCGCTCCGGCAATAATCTCAAAGTTAATTACCTTTTTTATTCCAGTTTTTCACACATCATTTCAACTCTAGTGTTAGTAATTTTATCTTTGATGCTCTTTTCAGCTGCTCACCAGTTCCAGCAGCCATCTTCAGGGAATTGGGAGATCTGGCTACAAATTATAACTCTGCAGGCAGACTGCTCAGAAAGAAAGCATGGTCAAGGAATGTGGCATTAGACTATGTTCTTGACAGGGAATTTTCAATAGATTTTGACTTAGGTTGGGCTAAACATTTCACTCTCTTTCCTTGATTGGAGCCAACATTTTTATGATTAGACGCCTTGAGGAACTGTGCTACACTGAAAAAAATAAGTACAGTTCTTTGATGAACAGAAAAATACAAAGAAAAAACTGTCGTGTTGGCTGAGACTCATTAATAGTTCTACTTTTGAATTTTTTATAACTTTGCTGTGTGTTTTGGGAAAATGGGACATGAGGAATAAAAGCATCAAGGCAAAGCTAGTGACACTGTGTTCAGTGTCTTCTTTTTAGACTAACAAGTTTGTAGTGACAAAATAATGAAAAGTTTATACTGAGATCAGAACATCTTGGCCTCTAGTCATCTGAATACTGATGCATTAAAAATCATGCATTGAATTTACGGGCTATCTATATTTGTGATGAAAATATAAGTTAAATTGTAAGATAGAATAAAGATGTGTTCTGTATAATAAACTCAACTGGACTGCAAAATTTCCAGGTAGATTTATGTGAGCAAAAGCCTTCATGAAACCAAAGCCTTATATGATCTCTACAATGAGTATCCAAAATTTTTTAAGTAGGCTATACTTTTTGTCATCTGAGGACCTTCCAATGAAGCGTGAAGCAATTTCACTAACATCTGTCACAACTTTTTCCTCTCATACTCTAAAGTCTTGCATGCTGGTGTCATGAAGCCATCAATGAGGCAAAATACAGATGTGTTTTCAGGCTTAGTTTCTCTGTATAATCCATGGAGACAGAGGGATACATGCCTAAGGAATCCACACAAGACAGCAGGCTGGCTCTGCCAGGCAGCTAGCTTACCTAACCAAAAAAGAAAGAAAAAACCCTGAGATGTCTGTCTCTTTAGAACCTGGATGCTTTACCCTAACAAAGAGGAAGGTGCCTGGCTCCCTTCAGGCTCCTGCATCCTCTCCCAGGGTCAGGTGCCAAAGGCAGTATATCACAGGAAAAAGAGGACAGAAATAGATCGCATGTGACAGCTCAGTTACTGAACTGGGATCTTCTGGTTCAGTTCTCTCTTGATATACCTCTCATAAAGGAAAATGTTTTGACCATCCTGCTCTAGAAACCCCAAATGAAGCACAAGTCTTACCGAAGCAAAGTGTGTTACACTGGAGATGAGGGCTGTGTAAAAAAATATACTTTGCTATAGGAGACTTTTTGCACCTTCTTCTCAGGAAGAAGATGGAATATTCATACTTTTTTTGGTGGTGCTACAATTTGGAAGACACCACACTGCAGCATTCTGGTGTAAAAGACTCTGGAAACTACTAGAGACAAAATAAATGTGCCTCTATCCTGCTGATTTGACTACCTGCTTGAGCAGAAAAAATGCAGATCACTATCCACATTTCCATGGGGATGCAGTTGATGTTGAGCCTTTGGAATCCTGGTTGAGTGCTCCAGTGAATACCTCTCCTTCATGTCCAATATTTTAAGTAGTTTTTCTTCCCTCCTCATAATATACCCCCAACTCTGATGTTTTTAGGCAACATTCACACTTCTTTTCCTAACAAGGCTCCTTGAATAGTCTTCTGTATGTTAACTTCTCTTTTTCTCATAATTCTAATCGACTTTCTTTCCAGCATCAGTTCCAGATGGAATTCAATTTTCTCTACCACAGGTAAGCAGAAGTGAGACATTATCAACACAAGTGTTTTCTCTGCATGGAAGCATTCTGGATTTTAATTTAAACTATTTATTTTAGCTAGAGAATCTGCACCTTGTTTATTTATTTTGCATCAAATAATCGATTATGCTGCATTTATTGAACTGGATGTCTTTTAGCTGGGGCACTTCCAATGCCATCTGTTTTACAAAAGGTTTCCTGAAATACTAAAGCTTCAGTGTGGTTGTGATTTGCTTCATGTACCTGCCAAGACCCTAGAAAATAAAAATATGAATTACGTTAGACGAAGGCCAAGTATTTGCAACAACTTTTGATGAAACTCATAGCAGAAATATGCCTTTCATTAACAAGTTTTTATTTCTCCTATTTGTAGCATTTTCCATAGGTTGCATCTGGTATTTTTCAATTAAACCGAAAATAAACCCCAAATATCTTATTTCTCACAGATGGTTTCTTTTACCACATGCTTATATTTTTGTTCTGCTTGTCTTCCACACCTCTCTGCTGATCTTTATGCTTATTCCTGGCTCTCACCTTAGCATGGTCCAATCCTTCAAGCACTCCTCCATCCGCTTGACATTAGGACCCTGACAAAGTCGAAACATAAATCCCAATGTGGCTGGAGCTTTGGAATAGAAATATTTTTAGGATATAGGATGTACTTCTGCTTCATAAGCCTT
Organism: Acanthisitta chloris; assembly: GCF_000695815.1. Lineage (NCBI taxonomy): Eukaryota > Metazoa > Chordata > Aves > Passeriformes > Acanthisittidae > Acanthisitta > Acanthisitta chloris. The sequence goes on along the minus strand of NW_008655300.1, from coordinate 29,687 downwards.
CACTCAAAGTAGAGTCTCACTCTAACTTGAGTGCCTGCATGTGATTGAAAAATAAATTGTTTTATAAATAGCCTCAAAAGAAGACAGAATTCTTGCCTACTCCCTGATATAGGAACCATTTTTCTCAGTTACCAAGCAGAGTGCCTTGTAAAACTAGCTGGTTCTCACCATGCTGAATGGAAAGAGCAAGAAATGTCACAAATTTAAAGACTTGCTCTAAAATCAGTTGTATGCTGATACATTGGAAATGAGGGTTAAATTTTGAACACTGATGTTTATACAAACAGCAAGTAATTACTGGAAAACTTTAAAATGCTTTCAGCACAAAAAGAATGTATACAGCCTTCACAAACATAAAGATCAGTTTAAGGGAGTGTATCTGTGTTTGTTGTTTCAAAACATTTAGGAAGACACTGATTCCAGAGATGCATCAAGCATCTCCTTACCCCAACCACTACACTTCAGTGCAAAACTAACCCCATGGGAGGTATGGATTGCTATTTTCATTAGTCAACACTTAAAGCACTTGGAATACTGGTGGCAATAGTAATAGTAGCATTCCCATGTCTTGTAGTTAGAGTGAAATTCAGGTCTTCTTGGAGTGTTGTGCAAAATTTACATATTAACAGTAAGAAAAAAATCTAAGGAACACTTGGAACTGTACTTTAAGTTCTCCACATCCCTTATAGACTGGGAAGTTATCTAGATAGGGAAAGGAGCTGTGTTCTTCAGGAAATTCGCTGCTGAACTTTTCTCAGTACTGTTAAATATAGCTAATAAAACAAATTTCTGTCTTTTCTGCCAGCCTCTGGGGATTTTTTCTGCCCAAGCTGTGTGCTGAAATGGAAAGACAGAGATCACTTAAATGTGAGGCTTCAGCCTTTTAAATCAGAATCCGTTTAAGCTGGGATAAAAAGGGTGCTGCAGTTAAGACAGACCTCTGGGAAATATTTTGACTGTTTGTAAAGAATCACTTTGTGGCCTTTATAGTACTCTTCAGAGTCTTGCATGCAGTCTATCTCTGTGACATCTCTGTATAAAGTAATAGAGAAAAATGGTCATTCTGCAAATAAACTCCTTCTACACTAACTTATACTTTATTTCCCCTTAGTCAAGAATAAACCTTCACTTGAAGTTGTCAGATGCGATTATTGATCTGAGTCTGATAGCATAACTCTAGCCAAACAGTTCAGGAATAACTAAAAAGTTGAGTCATTCCTTTTTCTTGCTTTAAATTTAAATCTGATTTTAAAGAACTGTAGCAAACTACTAAGGTTAAAGCATATTATCAAAGCAGAATCATGCTTATGGCTTAGAAGCCTGAGAGCCCTGCTAGAGCAGCTGTGTACATGTGGCCTTTCTGCCTCTCTGCACCTAGAGGATTTGACATACTGTGCTGCTTGAGTAAAGACAAAATGACAAAAGACACTAAAATTGTAGCAAAGTTGAAACACTGACGATGTTGAACGAAGTCTGGCAGAAGAATCTTTCACCATACTCTGGTGACTTGCCCTGCGCATTGGCGGAGGTTGATATCCCTTCCTTACCTTCTCTACTTTTGTCAATTCTTGCACAGTTAAAACTGCGTTTTCTGAAAGTTTTACTCATGAAGTTGTGCAGCAGGCTGTAGTCTTCTTTTGACATATGTTCTCTGTTCTACAGAAAATATTTTTGCAAGTTTAGAAGAGCAAGGAAAGACTCATATTTTTTGAAAGTGCTGCGGATTTCTTGAGGCTTATTTAGTAACCAATATTTTTATTGCAACTATTGCAGACTCCAAAGCTTTTAATCCATTGATTTCTGAGGGAATTTACTTGAGTAAGGTATATGATGAATATTGAGTAAAGGTATAATATAAATCCCACATTTCTAACCTGAGGCAGAGCTGGCTCAAGGCTTTGCAGAAGTAGAACCATAAAATCATAGAATAGTTTAGATTGGAAAAAGACTTTATCACTGAGTCCAACCATTAACCCAGCACTGCTAAGTACACCACTAAAAGCCACATGTCCCTAAAAGTCACATTTACACATCTTTTAAATACTTCCAGTGACTCCACCACCTCCATGGGCAGCCTGGTCCAATGCCTGATCAGTGATTTCAGTGAATAAATTTTCCCAGACATACAATCTAAACCTCCCTTGGTGCAACTTGAGGCAGTTTCCTCTCATCCTGTCAGTTGTTACCTGGGAGAGGAGGCCCAATCTCCTTTCAGGTAGCTGTAGAGAGCATTAAGGTGTCGTCCCACCCTCCCCACCCTGAGCCTTCTTTTTTTTACAGGCAAACAACCACAGATGTCTCAGGTCCTCCTCATAAAACCTGTGCTCCAGACACTTCATCAGCTTCATTGCCCTTCTCTGGACAAGCTCCAGCACCTCAGAGTCCTTCCTGTAGTCAGAGGCCCAGAACTGAAAACAGTATTCAAGGTGCAGCCACCAGTGCTAAGTGTTCAGCCACCAATCGACCAGCACCCCCAGGTTCTTTTCTGCTGGGCTGCTTTCCAGCCATTCTTCCTCCAGCCTGTAGCACTGCATGGGGCTGTTGTGAGACAAGTGCAGGATCCTCATATAATTGGTCTCATCTCATCTATCCAGTCTGTCCAGATCCCTTTGTAAAGCCTTCTTACTGTCCAGCAGATCAACACTCCCACTCAACTTGGTGTAATCTGAAAACTGACAGAAGGTGCATCCAGATCATTTGTAAAGATCTTAAACATGTCTGGGCCCAACCCTGAGCCCTGGGGAATATCACCTGTGTCGGTCCACCACCAGATTTAATTTCATTCACCACCACTTTCTAGTGGCCATCCAGTCAATTTTTTAGCCAGCATAGAGTACCTGTCCAAGCCAAGAGCAGCCAGTTTCTCCAGGAGAATGCCGTGGAAAATGGAGTCAAAGGCTTTACTGAAGTCCGGGTAGACAACACCCATAGCTTTTCCCTCATCCATTAAGCAGGTCACCTTGTCATAACGATCACGTTGAACACGGAGGACCTGCCTTTTGTATACCCATGCTGGCTGGGCCTGATCCCTGGTTGTCCTGTATGTGCCATGCAGTGGCACTCAAGATGATCTGTTCCTTGACCTTCCCCAGCACCAAGGTCAGGCTTACAGGCCTGTAGTCCCCTGGATCCTCCTTTCAACTCTTCTTGTAGATGAATGTCACATTTGCTAACCTCCAGTCATCTGGAACCTCCGCAATCGGCTGGGACTGCTGGTAAATGCTGGAAAGCATCTTGGTGAGCCCTTCTACCAGTTCCCTCAGTGCCCTTGGGTGGATCCCATCTGGTCCCATAGACCTGTGTATGCCTAAGTGGTGAGGCAAGTTTGTGGTCATTCTGAGGAATTTCTTGAAGACTAGAAGATATTCAAGAGTGACTGGAAGTGATCTGTAGAATATCTGTTGTCTAGAGATGGAGTTACAAAATGATCCAGTGTGAATTTTGGAGATCTGATTGCTTGTTCATGACACCTTCCCTCAGGAAGATATTCAGCCCTAAGACAAGGAGTCTTGAGTTAGCAAATAAGAGCAGCTGTACTAGGTCAATCAAGAAGTCCAGCAATCTGTATCTTATTTGTGACCATGACCATGACTAGGAAAAACTTCCCTCCCCATCCTTCCCTAGAGGAGGTGGGAGAGTTTGTTCTGCAGATATCTGTGCCTCCTGCAGCTTGTCTATTATAAAGAAACTGCCTTGCAAAAATGACTGGCATTTCTGGGCTGCCTATTGCTATTTTTAGCTGGGAGCTCAAGGCTTGAGATGTCATGGAAAATGACCTTCCCATGAAAAACAGCATTTGTAGATTAGTATAGTAAAGTGGGAATAATATCTGCTGTCAGGGAACCTGTTTGGATGACAGAAGCCTCAGAGTTTCTGAATATGTGAAATACTAAACACAGCAAATCATAAAATCCATTTTAAATTTTCCATTTTCTGAGACAAAATGCTCAATTTAGTCAATTACAAGAGAGTTTTGAGAAGTTTTAAATACAGAAAAGGTGAAAATCATCGAATGTGTCTGGCCAAAGCTGCATTCAAAAAAAACCCACCTCCTGGAAAGCAAAACCAGGGACTTAAATTCAGATTACCTAAGCCAGTGCACTAACCATGGAGCCGGTGAGGAGAAGTGAGTGGAGATGGAGGAGAATGGCAGCCACTGCTGCCCTGAGAGCAGATAACCAGTCATTTAATGCACTTAGGCAGTGCCTGTTGACAGGGTCCCTCTGGCAAAATATGTGACCAAGTACCTGTCTAATGGCTGCTAACGGGCATTATGCATGAATAGGTTTGGAGAGGCTCTACATTGAAAAGACAGACACTTCTAAGTGTGCACACAAGCAGAAGTGCACAAGTGATATGAGTATATTTTAAAAAAGAAAGAAAGAAAAAAAAGGTGATATTGAGGGAGTTAGGCATGAGCAGAGCACAGATTTTTAAGGACTGCAATGTTGGTCTTAGATGCCTAAGTCCTCTCCAAGCAGTTATGTGGGTCTGCTTGTAAACATCTCTTTTTCCAACTTCCTAGAGAGGCAGGAAAAAGGATAAATCATAACTTGTGTAACAATGAGGCCTAACTATATACATTTTTTTACAGAAGTGAAGAAAGAAGAGTCACTTTTAAAAGAAACAAAGATTTCAGGAAAGTGCATTGTGCCAATTAGATTTAGTAGCACCATTAGGAAATAAAATTGTATTATTCAATTATCAGTCACTTTTGTAGCCATTAGTTTCCCTGGAAACTTGTCAAAGCTTTAAAGTACAACTGCCAAGGCAAAAAATGCAGAAAAAGAATACTTTAAAAACAAATTGCAATTGACCTTCAAGTGTTATTTTCATCAACGAAACTAACAATTTGGAAGATTTCTCACAATAAATATCTTATGTCTGACTAAAATTATATAGTATTTGGCTGGTGTTTTATTTGATATATCTACATATATAAACCCATACATATATATATATATATTTAATTGACATGCATACATATGTACATATATTATATGTATATACTACATTAGATCTCCAGTAGGTTTCCAAAAATTCATTTTAGACAAAAAAAGGGTGTAAATGTTAGAAACAGGGGCATTCATTTCACTTGCTTCAGGTCTAATAAAGATCTTAGCAAAAGTGAAGATGAAACTTTCCCCCTAGATACTTCGTAGCACAAAATCAGATTTGGGCTGTTTGTTTGCTGGCCTCCTCTGATGCACCAGGCACTGGCCACTGACAGAGTTTCCAACTTGAATTGAAATATATTTAATATTATCTTGCAACTGTATGTTTCCTATGCAGCAAAACCACAGAGGGACTGAATAAATATTTTAATCTAAGGTTTACTATGTTCCTAAATGAGAGTTTCACGCATGGAGGAAAGATTATCTCCCCAGTGCATTACCTAGGATATACACAAGACATGTATAACAGATATATTCTTATACAACATACAAGTTATTAACAACCTTTTTTTTCTACTTCAGAAAGCAAAAGACATTTTGCAGGTATTAACTGCTAATTAAAACTGGTTTGTACATTATTATAGTGAGTAGTATAACCTTACAGGATAAAACATTCAGCAAGAGTTACTATTTTATAATCTAAGAAGTTTCAGTATTGTAAAGAAAACTGTTTTGTCCCTAAATCTGTTCTTCTTTTTGTACTTTTAGTTAGGGCTTCTCCTTCACACACCTGTCTTGTTTCTGGTATCAGAAAAAAATAATAGAACTTTTCTAATTATATCTTTACAGAAACACTGAGAAGAAAGGTTTGGTGTTTAGTACATTAAGGTAATAAAGGTTTGATTGTGAGTAGTTTAGGGTAATAATCTAAATTGCCTGATAGGGACTTTATTCAAGCTTGGGTTCAAAATGCAGCCATGACTTGCTAGTCAAATAAAGGGGGAAAAAAGTTTATAACACTGTCTCTCAAATACAGAACAGTGACTGCACTTTTTTATAGCATCATCATTTGCTATTGATTATTCCCAGGGAACACCAATCTAGTAGACAGAGCAGCAGACTTCTAACTTCTGTGTATGTGTGTGTGTCTGTCTGTGTGTGTGTGTGTCTTAGATATATTCAAATATATGCTGCAAGGGGAACATGTTGTGGGCAGCACTGCAACAGGTTCTTCAGCTCTAACTGATAAGTGTGACAAAAAGTATTTTACAATTTATGTTTCCAAAACACCTAGTAAAACATAATAAAACAAAAAGTAAGGATGATAAAAGCGTAGGCACATGATGTTACCAATTTAATGACGTTCCTTCCTTTTATTAGTAGCAATCCCACAGATGCCTGAGGAAGCACATTTGCCTTTGTTAAAACAAATCCATTCTAGAAACTGTTCTGACATCCATCATTAAAGCATTTTATGTGAGTAGTCTTTCTTACTGTATTATTAAACCATTCATTAACATGATAGATAAAAACTCCATTCCACTGAGAATCTGACACAGCATTACAGAAATGTACCCTGCTTGGCAACGATGAAACATGCCATGATGGGAAAACAATAAAACGATGTAACTTAACATTAGGCTTTTCCAACTGTGGGTTATTTCTATTGTGTTATTAAGAATACAGAACCAAAGTCAATTTCCTTTTCAATAAATAAAGGAATAAATAAATTCCATTTGTACCAGAATTGGATCTAGGCAGGGCAGCCTACAAATTGACTGCTAAAACAAGACAGAAAATAAAGACAGAAAACTCTCAGTATGGGACTGACTCCATGTCATTTTAAGTTCCTGATAGAACTCTTAAATGTACTGGACAGCCTGAACTGTATCTGTGTTACTGAGCAAAGAGCAAACATCTGAAACTGCACAGAGTTTAGTGAGCAATGTATTTAGGCATGCATGCTGGGTTTGGCTGGGGAAGAGTTTATTTTCTTCACAGTGGCTAGTATGGGGTGATGTTTTGTATTTCTGCTGAATACAGTGACACGTTCTTGTTCTTGCTGAACAGTGTTTACACACAGCCAAGACCTTTTCTGCTTTTCATATAGACATGCCGGCAAGGAAGTCAGGGGTGCATAGAATCATAGAATCATCAAGGTTGAAGGAGACCTCTAAGATCATCAAGTCCAGCCATTAACCTGCCACTCCACTCTAACCCCTAAACCCTAAACCATATCCTCCAGCATCAGATCCAGATGCCTCTTAAACACTTCCAGAGATGATGACTCCACCACCTCCCTGGGCAACCTATTCCAATGCCTGACCACCCTAACAGGGAAAATATTTTTCCTAATATGTAGTTTGAATCTCCTGTCTCAGCTTATGACCCATTCCCTCTAGTCCTCTCATTGCAGGCATGGCAGAAAAATGGGAATTTTGGAGGAGACGCAGCTGGGATCAGTGACCCAAACTGGCCATACCATATGACGTCATGCTCAATATATAAAGTGGGAAGAAGGAAGAGAAAGTGGGGGGACATTTAGAGTGATGGCATTTGTCTGCCTGAGTAACTGTTATGCCTGATGGGGACCTGCTCTCCTGGGGATGGCTGAACACCTCCTGCCCATGGGAAGCAGTGAATTAATTCCTATATTTACTTTGCTTGTGTGTACAGCTTTTGCTTTCCCTATTAAACTATCTTTCTCAACCCATGAGTTTAGCTTTGACCCTTCCCATTCTCTCCCTAATCCTAATGTTGGGGGAGTGAGCAAGTGGCTGCATGGTGCTTGGTTGCTGGCTGGGGTTAAACCATGACAGCATGAAGGAAGACATCAGCCTCTTCTTTCTTTAATATTCTATAGAAAAACTGTATTTTCAAATCTAGGCTTTTTAGGTAATTTGTCATATTATTACTGAAGTATTTAAGCACCTCACAGCCTTCATCACCTCTTGTAGTTTCTCTGTTACAACTTGGAAACAGATAAAACAGAATCACAGAATCAGACAAACACTGAGACTGGAAAGACCTCGGAAGATTGTCTAGTCCAAATCTTGTGCTGAAAACAGAGTCATCTACAGGAGGTTGCTCAGGATCATGTCCAGATGGCTTTTGATATCCCCATGGATGGAGATACCACAGGGTCTCTGGAATACCTGGTCCAGGGCTCACTCAGCCTCAGAGTAAAAAATGTTTCTTCTTAGGTTTATGTAGAATTTCCAGTGTGGCAGTTTTTGCCCATTGCATCTTGTCCTGTCACTGGGAACTACTGAGAAAAGCCTGGCTCCATCTCATCTACACCCTCCTTTCAGGTATATATTTTGATGAGATTCTCTCTGAGCCTTTTCTTCAGTCTGAACAGTACCAGTTCTCTCACCCTTTCCTCAGGTGAGAGATGGTCCAGCCCCTTCATCATCATTGTGCATTTTCACTCTTGCTCCAGTATGCCCATGTCTTTCTTGTACTGAGGAGCCCAGAAGTGGACCCAGTACTCCAGATACAGCCTCACTAGCGCTGAGCAGAAGGAAAGGATAATCCTCAACAACCTGCTGGCAATGTTCTGCCTAATGCAGCCCAGGGAAAAGTACAGAGAACTTTTACAAGTGGAGTAAACTGTACAACACCTTGGAAATTAGCGTGTAACACTCAAAACCAGAGCTTGTGTTTCCCTGAAACCAAATCCACACACTCTAGGTCAAACACTTCTGCTATTAACCCTTAATAGTTTGGGCTGGAAGGAATCTTTAAAGGCCATCTAGTCCACCCCCTCTGCAATGAGCAGGGACATCTTCAGGTACATCAGATTGTTCAACTTGGTCCTGAATGTTTCCAAGGATAGGCCATCTACCACTTCTCTGGGCAAACTGTTCCACTGTTTCATCACTCTCACTGTAAAAAAATTCTTCCTTACATAGAGTCTAAATCTACACTCTTATAGTTGAAAACCATTACCATTTGTACTATTGCAGCAGGCCTTATTATAAAGTTTGTCCTCATCTTTCTTACAGACCTCTTTTAGGTACTGAAAGGCTGCAATAAGGTCCCCCTGGAGCCTTCACTTCTCCAGGCTGAACAGACCCAGCTCTCTCAGCCTGTCTTCATAGGAGAAGGGTTTCCATGCTATGTTCTTGGGCAAAAGACCTAGTTTTTCTATGGTGTGTCCTTCAAAGGGAATGGTGGTTGGAAACAATAATAAATTACACAAACTGCACCAAAGCCTGAAGGAGGGTCCATAAAAGTCAGATTTAAAGGCACCCCAAAAACCACTCACTAGAGGACATCTAAAATATTTTCTCTGGCCCACAGAAGGAAAAACAACTAATTGAGATTTCTGGCAGCACTTGACAGAACTCAAGTACTGGCATCAGACAGATTACTATCCAGCATACAGTACAATGAAGTAAGCCTAGCCTGGGAAGGACACATTACTTTCTGGAAGCTCCAGTTTCCAGAAGCTGAGAGGGTTTCCACTTTATAGCACTGTCATGCAGTTTATAGCATGAAACTGAGAGAGCCTAACCCACCTGGGATCTCAGTGCAGCTTGGAGGCTGACATGCTATACTTTGAGGACCTTGTTGAGTAATGTGGGAGATATGGATGAAAGGAGGGAGGGCAAAAATAATTACATATATCAATTTTTGGTATCCTCATCAGCAGTCATATAAGAAGAACCAGGCTTAGGTGCATACTACTGCTTCAGTGATCTTCTAAATGGCTACAGAGGTTACAGAATTGGAACATTTCAACACAATACTATGGTCAATTTACAATAGTGCAGCTAATTGTAGTTGACAGAGCTGAGAGAGTCTACAACACTGAAGGATATTACTGCCGTCAAACTGCATTTCTGTTCTCACGGCCAAACTACTCAAAGTCCTTGTTTGGCCCTCATTATTCTTTTATTTGAATCCTGTAAAACCATTATGCTATTCATCCTCACAACACTGAGTAGAGGGGCATGTGATTACCCTCAGTGCTGATAAGCTGAGGCATACGAAGGCCAGAAATCAATTCAAGCACCTAATTCTTAAAGGCTCCTTTCTATTCCAATGAGCAATTTTGTTTCCAGCAGTCAGGCTACTTAGATGTTTGAAGCTTTGCATGGAATGATTCTTTTTTTACTGTGCTTGTTCACCTTACTAGTACTGGATTTGGAGGCATGCTCAAGCATGCTGTGGCTGCTTTACCCTGTGCCACATTGCTAGCATGGTCCCTAGCACAGGTTTGTCCATGCCTACCCACAGTCCCCGAGACAGCTGAACCAAAGATCAAGAACACTAGGATAGTGCAGTCCAGATAGATGTGGCATTGTCTTGTCTGTGATTGCAGGTGACTGCAATCACAAACATTTTTGTATGCTGCCATGCCACATCATAATGCATGCAACATAGAGCTTCTATTTCGGCAATAACCAGCTGGGTTACAGCACTCTCATTGTTTCAGACACTATGAACTAAAAGATAGGCAGAAACATAATATTTACAACCTGGAGCCACAGAAGCACCCCATGGAGGAGACTCGAGGCTAATTGCTATGTCATGGATGCACGCACGTCCAGGCAGCCAGGCTAGGTCTACAAAGTTCATGGTCATAGAATACTTTTTAGCCCTGTTTAGTTTATTGGTAGTGACATCACTGCAGCTGAACAAATGTCTCTGAATATAATATGGATCCTTAGGTTAAGTGTGCTTCAGCCAGTACAGCCAAAAAGCATGTCCCAGGAGGAACAGTCTCTCATACTCCCCTCCATTAGGCTAATGAACTGCTATTGTCGGGAATATTCTCCTAGAAAACCACAGATGTGGATTTGAATCTTACACATATTTCTTCAGAGGAAATGGGAACTTTAGTTGCTGTTTCCTAATGAAAGCTCCCACTCAAGTGACTGTGTACCTCAAAATTCAGAGCTATGACATCAGGCAATTTGGCACATAACTCTCACCAAACAACTATTCTTAAGTGACTTGCTTAAGGCCACCTCTAATATCAAGGTGCAGAGAACTTATCCAGACTCATATCAGACATATTACAGAATCATAGAATTGATGAGGTTGGTAGGGACCACAGTGTGTCATCTGGCTCAACCTCCCGGCTTAAGCAGGTCCATCCTATAGCACATGGCACAACATTGTGTCCGGATGGTTCTTGAATATCTCCAGTGAGGAAGATTCCACAACCTCTCTGGGCAACCTGTTCCAGTGCCTGGTCACCTGCAGAGTAAAGAAATTCTTCCTCATAATCAGAGGGAACTCTCTGTGCTTAAGTTTCTGTCTGTTACCTCGTTTCATTGGTTTGCACCACTGAGAAGAGCCCGACTCCATCTTCTTGGCACCCCACTTCAGATACTTGTACGCATTAATGAGACACCTCTCAGTCATCTCTTCTCAAGGTTGAACAGGCCCAGCTCCCTCAGCCTTTCCTCTTAAGTGAGCTGCTCCAGGTCCTTAATCATCTTCATTGCTCTCTGCTGGATCTGCTGCAGGAGCTTCACGTCCCTCTTGTACTGAGGAGCCTAGAACTGCACACAGTACTGCAGGTGTGGCCTTACAAGGGCTGAGTATAGGGGCAGGATCACTTTCCTCAACCTGCTGGCAATAATTTTCCTAATGCACCCCAGGATTCCATTGGCCTTCTTGGCCACAAGGGCACACTGCTGGCTCATGGACAACTTGTTGTCCACCAGGACCCCCAAGTGCTTCTCCACAGAGCTACTATCCATCAGGTCAGTGCTCAACCTGTACCGATGCTCAGCATTATTCCTTCCCAGGTGCAGGACCCTGCACTTGCCCTCCACCCATCTGCTCTCCTTTCTAACCTGCTGGGGTTTGCCATGCAGTGTGTATCAAACCAATATTCAACTTCTATTCAGTTCTATTTCTCTATTTTCCATAAAGTGTGAAGAGCTTGTCTTACTAAAAGATGGTACTTTATAAGAGGAATAATGGTTTCAGGACTCCCTCCTAAAATCTGTCACCCTTGAAATTCTTTTTTTAACCAGTATTTGTATCACATAAGGACTAGTGCCATGTAAAGACAAGCCATACCACTTGAAGCTTCTGCTCAATTTACCAGACATGACCCAAATATCAGGACATACATATAGTAAGAAATGTCATGAAAGCAAAAAAAATGTTTGGCAAGATGTGAAGACTTACGACAGAGTATTTACTACATCTTGAAATCAGCAATTACTATAAAGAATTTTCTGAAATAAAATGTACAAACTAAATGACTACTTTGCTAGATAATAACTACTTAACAGAGCAATTTGAGAGTAAAAAGCACTTTATATTTTCACAGTTTAAATTAATTGGCTATCAATTAAAAACTGTGAGACCGTGGTACTATGTTAAAAAAATAGAGCCGGTCAATGCTTTCCCTGAAGATAAGGAAGCCTCCAAAAATCTCTAAATGTTAGTTATTGAAAGGTGACACACAATAAAGCACAACAATGAAATATTCAAGTAGAGAAATTCTAAAAAAATCAAATATCAAAGGTATAATGAGAAAAGATACAAATTAGTTTTTATTGCAAAGACTGAATTTGTAGTAAATATCCCAAACTGTTGAACCTATGTGCAGCATGAAGGCATCTCGGCCCAACCACAAGCTGCCATTTATCATGACTGCCCAAAGCCACCACCAAGATGGCTCTATCTCCAAATAAACTTTTAGACTCAGGCAAGAATACACTACCAGGCTTGTACTTCACTTCCCAGGATGAAAGTTAAACCTGACACATCAAGCCTCAGCAGCTTCTGCCTGGACACTATTTCTGTCACAGCGTGAATCCTGCTGCACAGGATCTTCTTCCCAATGACACCCCAAACCAAGAAACTTGGTTGGCTCAGATAGAAGAACACATGAAGGCCTCCAAGGTTGGCAGTCCACAGGACACACATCAGCAAATACTAGTTAGAGCCTCTCCTTTGCAGCCACAACCCACAGGTTTGGAAAATGGCTTTGTCACACCAGCTTAAGTCCCTGGTTTTCAAACATGGCTGACATGCTTAGGTATTACATCTCAGGTAATTGCTTTTCAGGTCCTTTCCTTGGAAAGCCTGCAACCAAAACCCTCACACATCTTTGATGCGCTTGCGGATTTTCTCTGACTTAGAACAGAACAGTTGCATTTAAATTGATTTAAATATTTCATATCCGCCTTTCTCAGAGTGAATAGGAATGCTGCCTAAAACTTTCTTAGTTATGTACCCACAGGCATGCCTTTTCGGTCTTCCCTGTTGCTGTCAGCTAACTGTGAGAAATGTGGATTATTGCTAGCAAGTGTGTGAGCTTTTCCTTCTGGTTTGTGAAGCTCCAGACACAATTCTTTGGTGTATTACTGCTCCACCCGACCTCCTCTTTCTTCTAAATAATATTGAAACTGTTATCACTGGCTCTGTCTCCCCCTCCTATTGTTCCTTTCTTCAGAAGCTCTTTTTCCCCTGACAATTCAATTTTCTGAGTTTCTGTGGTATAATTTTAACCTTTTCTAAGGTTTTCTAGAATTTTCTTCAAAGGCCATAAGGTTGTCTCTTACAGGTCCTTCCTGCTGCAATACAGACAGCTCTTTAGGCTTAATGTGGCTTGCATAACTTTGTAGCAATTTAGCCAAAATGAATGAAAATTTATTTTAAATTACCAGAGCTCAAGGGCCTGCACTTCTTTATTTGGGTAACTGACAGAGCCTAAAGAAATACCATAAATACTTCAGTGTTGCTCACCACGCAGAAGTATTTTAATCTTCAGACTTAAATCTATCCACAAAATGTCTTTTGCATTTTCTTTCTGCTTTTACCCAGCAGCCTCAAAGCATTTTGCAAAAAATACCCACATGTACTAGTCTTGCATCAGGGTGTTTTAAGAGACAAATAAAGAGAAAAGTGCATGCAGTAAAGCTGATTTACCTGTGGTGCGGAGATGGAAAGTGAAGTAACTCTCTAATGGACTCACACTAAATGTCTCAGTCACCCTGCTCAGAGAAATGCACTGTCATGTGCATCTTATGGTTTCTCCAGTGAAGGGTGACATGCATCCTTCTTCAGCTGTGGAGAATGACATACCAGACATCTAGCCCAAAGGGTGCCCAGTGTCTCTGAGCAGTCAATCTTTCTGAACTGTGGGAAATTATGGACAATAACTGGCAAGGCAGATTTCCTCCCTGGCACACATTGGCCATCTCCTACTATTTTGAGAACTAAGTAGGACTCTGCTGTGTTGTTTATGCAGCTGGAGACAGAGTTTTGATTCTTTGTGTTTTTCCTCTGACCAATACAAGATTTGCTGGGACTCGATATAAGTTTCCAGCCACCATGTAATAAAATCAGAGCAGTCAGGAATAACAGTTGTGAGTCTCAGTGGCCACTACCTGTACTATCAGTATAAGAAACTCAGATACAAAAGTCTGGTCTGGGCTTTTGTTTTCCTCCTTTTTAATCTGGAATGTATTCAGATGTCTGAGGAACTGTTAACTTTGATATTGGCTGTTTCCCCAGCTATTTCTAGTTAGAAAAAGCCTGTAAAATCTGGACTGTGCCTTCAAAAGCATCCCAGTAAGAACTTGCAATACCACAGCAGGGAAGAAAATGCAAAACACTCACTGAGATACTGAAGCTGTGCAACCAGTTCTACACTTCCAAAAAACTAAGCTCATTTTCAAGTAAGGAAGCTTTACTCAGTGGCAGACAGACTTAAAAAACCTGTCTCAGTGGCTAAGATCTGACTCCTCCTTCCCTACTCACCCCCTACCCCCATCCCCAGTCCTACTTTTTTTTTCCTTATGGGAAAAAAATAGTAAATTTAATTAAAAGAGCTGCTAAAGCAGAAAAGAATATTTTAGTCATATGATCTTCTGAGTTCTCTCCAACATCATCTTAGGTAATGGCTTATCACGTAACATTTGCTTTATTTTCTCTTTAACAGTAGGATACTTCCAAACTTGTGCATCCCATCTGTATCCATTTTCACAATGACTGAACAAATGCAATTAGTCTGCAGTCAGCCATGTAATGGTCTCCTACTACTACCACTAGGTATTTTTAGTCCATGGATTCTCTTATTTTTCAGCTATGCTTTCTCTTTCCCTAGCTTACATTTGCTATCAGAATTGCTTTTTTCCCTTCACTGAGATTCTGTGTTACTGAAAGAATCCCATATACTTTATCTTTTAAGATTTCTCTTATGGTCACCTCATTGCAACGTACAGATGGTTGTAAAAGAAGGAAATTTTCCAGTAAAATATTGCAAAATTTGCCATTTATATCTTCTCAAATTCTGCATTTTGCATTATTTCCTAGATCTGTACAGTGTGCCTTCTACCCAGACTCCCTTCTACTGATTACTGTGTTTTCACAAAGATGTATGAACCACCAGAGAAGAGAAAATCTCCTTGTCAACCCATTGAGAAAGGAGTTCCGGTTCTTTCTCCCACAACTGATTTTCAATGGTCCACCCACCTCGCTGCAGAATGCAACTGATTTTTTTGAAGTCCAGACTGCATTTCTTTTATGTGCTGAATGGAGCAGGGACGAACATGACTTTGTGTGTGCTCTTCTTTGTCTATGACATGTGAACACAGCAGCCTTTCCAACGTCACTTTAATCCATTAAAAAAAGAGACATGTCCTTAACTCTTCTTTCATCTTTCACAGTGCTAAACATGACATGCTTTCAATTCTCTGAATTTGTCCGCTGGTTCCATCACCAAGCTAAATGTGATGTTTCTCTGCCTTTATGAATGAGTTTGCTTTCCTTAATGCTGATTGTTGAACAGACCCTTCTGTCTTTAGATGTATTTAATTCGTGATTTTGTGCTCCAATTTCATGCTGTATGCAGAATTTCTTGTTTGTTTGATGTGCTGGTGTTTGCTTTTTGCTTTTCTATAAGCCAGACAGATTTTCTTATTTCTAGCTTCTTTTTCAAAGTGCTTTTCTGAAAAATGGTGACTCCTCAGTTGTATCTCCTCAGCAGTGAAATACTTACTTCTATCAGGTTTGACTCTGATGCAGGCAATGCACATGCAGAAAACCTTCACAGCAGAAAGATACACTGATTAAATTTAAATCAGGTTTTAAACCAATCTAGTTCAATGAATGTAAATTCTTCTGTAGACGTTCTTACTTGGTATAGCATATATAAGCTTTTCATTGCCCTGAATTAAAAAGAAAAGAGATTGGTTTAACTCAAATAGGAATGTCTACCATATTTATTTAAAACTGCATACCTAAAAAGATTGGTGCAATTTTCTCACGAAGAAAAGCCTTTAAAATATACACAGCAAGTATATACAATCCCCTAGAGATTTTTTTTCTCTATACTGTGAGTTCCTCATCCTTTCCACACTTCTATCTCTGATTGCAGGCACAGTTTTTCTGTTGTTTCACAAAACAGAAACTTGCATGAATTTCATCATAGCTTCTGGGGACCTCAGGAATCTCAAAAATGTTTTTGTGGTTACACTTCCTATTCATCAGCTCCTGTTTCCTCTTTTACTCTTCTTTTTCCACACTGTCTCTGTGGATTGTACTGGCTCTAGAGCAATTTTGAACATTTGAACTACAGCATCTCCTTTCAAATTTTTAGCCAAGCTTCTAGGAATACCTTCAGAATATAATCCCCCTCTACCCCAACACATTCTTACCTTTTAATAGAGAAAGAACCACTAAAAAGAAATATTCTGACAGTGAATAGAAAATGAATGGATTTCTACCTCTAGATTTGGCTATGTTACATTCAGAGGCAGGATATACTCAGGGAGTTACAGAAATACAAGCAGCCTGAATCTTTCATTACCTTAGAGAATAGCCAAGCTTAGCCGCAGTGATTTCATCTCTAAGTCCGAAATCTTCAGTTGAAAATACTTTCAGTGCTTCCTTTTGAACAGGCTCAGAAACCTTTTCCTCCTTCATCTCACTTCTCTTCCCAGCAAAAGAAATCATTCTTTTTTTTCAGTCAGCCTATTTTCACTAAGCATTTCAGTTTGCACCCTCAGCTCAGGTTCATGTGTGTGAACCACTTAAGCAGACCTGATAGGATGTTGCTGTTTTCTTCCCCCCCACACCCCTTACACATAGGTATATTTGCTATTACATTTCCTTCCCTTCAATATCAGCTTAGTGAGGCTACATTAATTATTCATTCCTCTAGGCGACAAACACTCTGTTCAACAGTTGGTTGGCCTGGCTCTTTAAGCTCAATAGAGATGTTACTTTTAACTATACCAGGGAGGACAAAGGAGAAAAGATACCTCAGCAAGAGTTCAAATATTTATAACAGATTATTTTCCTACTGCTTCTCACAGTGCTGCATGTCTTTCACTTTATGAAAGTCGACATTCAAAAAAATCTTTTCATTCAGTATTAGGAGATACTTTGACACTCAAACTGGCAGAATTCTTAGGTTAAACATTCTCCTCAACTATTCTGCTGATTTTGTGACTAGCTCAAGTCACCAGAAAATGTTTCTTCCACTTACATCACTATCTGACAAGCTACAGAAAGGAAAATAAGAATGCATCAGGATGCTGGTTCTAAGGTTAGCTGCACCTCTGAGATTCATCATTAGCTGTTTACCTTGGAATTATCCTTAATTCAAGCCAGTCTAAAGCAAAAGGGAAGAAAAATGTTTGCCTACAGAATATAAAATAGGTGGTTGCAAAATTTTCTAAAGTCAAAGTGCCGAAAGGAAACAGAAAACGTGAGCAGATCTTTAGTCATTATTTATGTTGGCTCTAAAGTTTCTTCTCACCCATTGTGAGGCAGCTGAGAGACTGTTAGAAATTCACATCCTCTTGACTGAAGATTCAGTCTTGAAAAAAGCTGAAAACATTCTCAGGCTGGGTGGGGTTGTGGAAGGGGATCTTGGCTCAGGGAAGAAATTACCTTTCATAATATGTTCATTTAAACACAATTTAAGGATGTGCTAAAAATCAAATTTCCCTTCTACAAATTTTTTAACTTTCATTTCTTAAATGAAAGGTAATCCTTCGCTTTGGATCTTTTTCTTGACTATTAATTTCCCTTGCCTCTTTGAAAATGCTGCTTTCTTTCTGGCAAACCAGACAGTTGTCTCATTGGCCTGAATATTAGCAAACTGTTAATGAGTTTATCAGCAACTGATGCACTTCTCTTCTACCTTATCAAAACCAAAAATACATCTGAAAGTCAGTGTGTATTATGTCTTTAACCAGGTTTTATTTCACCTATGTCTTCACCTGTGTTTTATGGAAACATAACAATGAACTATGCCACATCTATCAGATCTGATTCCTGCACACAATGCAACTGAGCTCTAGCCCATAGGGTAAGTCAGGCATGGGATGCCTAAAGAGTACCCCCAGCTGACAGGTTTGATTCACTTTTGATCCATGATGCAGCTCACTGGGGTCAGTGCAGCATGCAGGCTGCTCAGACACGGCACTTCTCAGATATTGCCACAGCACTCCAAGGCCACTGCAGGAAAGAGATGAATCCTTCAGGCAGAGCCTACCTTTGCTGGATTCACAGCATTTGCAGAGCAGATGCCCAGAGTAAAGCCCCTCAGACCTGAGAGGACAGCAGAAATGCCCATGTAGGACAAGGAGTGTGAGTGACAGACCACAAAAGCCACTCCAACAGATGAATTGGAAGCATTTGAGGATTCTGTGAGGTTTTTTTGTTTGCTTTTTTTCCCCTACAGATTTGGGAGTCTTGAGATATGATAAAACCCCATGAGACTAAAGAGCAACTATGTTGCTGAGGGTGAGTTTGATTCAGCAGATTGTCCAATCCAGGATTGTCTCCAAAGGTCAAAGAAGATTATGTGAACAGAAGGCAGGCAAAACAACAGGTATTTAACTGATGTATGAGGCTGAGCAGAGCTAAGAAACAGGGCATTTCTTCCTGAACAATCTGTTGGTGGAGGGATTTCCATCAGGTGTTCAGAGTTGGTATCAACAAGGAGGACTGGCTAATCTTCTGGGAAGACATTTGGTACAGGACCATATGGAGATATTTTCATTTCTTCAATAGAGCACCGAAAGGAGAGGCCAGAGCTAGCAACAAGGATTGCAGAAGCAGAGGCAGGCCATATAGAAGGATGCGCTTTTAACCTGTCATTAAATTTAAACAAGAATTAACTGATGGGCAGGTGATCCTGGCATGAAGCATGACTCATAGTTAATGATAATGACAGCAAAAGTGCAGTTCAGTTTCAGTGTAGAACTCTGTCTTTTAGCCAGCTTATAAACTTTCATACTGCTGTGTCAGACACAGGTTTGGAAACCAAGATTAAGTTTGCGCCATGGAAAAGGGCAAGTAGGATGATAAGGAGTAGATGAAAAGGGCAAGGAAGGAGCACTAATCCTTGGGCAGAAGGATGAGGTAGTTTGGGGAGCCAGAACTTCCCCAGTTAATCTGTACAAGCTTGAGGCTGTTTCAGGATGACCCTTAAAGACAGTATTTCTAGCAGACTTGTCCTTGAGGGGAAACCAGGAATATTGTAACAGCCTAGAATTTAAAATCAGTAGAGTTGGAAAGAAATGGCCTATAAAAAAATAATAAATGAGGTAGCTGCAAAGAGGATTATGGATCTCTTTACTCCTCTAGGACGGATATTGACTAAAGGATGTGATGAATTCAGAATGATCCATTCAGCCCCACTCTCAGTCTTGCAGAGTGTCCATAAATGATGGTGGTAGCCCTCAATTAGTTTGTTGATACACATTTTCCTTGACCTGGCAGTATCAGTCATTCTTCCCTGTGGCCTTGTAACATGGCTTGCAAATTGTAACACCAAATTGGTATTTCAGCTATTACCAGCTCAACATCATGATTCCAATTTGCTGGGATTCAAGATCCAGGGACAGTATTTCTTCAGGAAAGCAATGTCAATATGTTGCCTGGTGGCTGGTACTGCTGTTGGTAATTCATCAGAACGCAGTACAGGTAGTGAAAGGGGAAGTGGAGAGCCTCTGGTAGCCTACTGTCCTCAGGATTTTGCTGGAAAGAGAGAGAAGAAAGAGCAGTAGTATGCAACAATGTGGTGGCAGGGAGTGACAAAGGAGATGGAGAACGTGAGGTACATTTGCCTCAGTATTTACTGGTATGTTCTTCCCTTGGGTATACCAGGAACCTAATAACAGTCAGTGGAAATGAAGCATTATTCATGGCCAAGGGTAACTAGCAGAGCTAGAGATCACTTAAGCCAGCAGGACATATGAGACTGGATGGGGTGCATTCAATGGTACTGGGGCAGCTGGCTGCTGTCATTGCAAGATCTCTGTCACTTTTGAGAAGACATGGCAATCACTAATAGATTTCTGAAGACCAGTGAAGACAAATATCACCTCTCTCTTCAAGAGGGACAAGAAGGAAGATCTGGAGAAAGACAGGCCAGACAGCTATGCATGGAAAAGCTGGGGAACAAATTTTCCTGGAAGACATTTAGGACTGCACGGTTGACTGCTATGGTTGCTAAAGAGCTGTCATTAACACAAGCTCATCATAGATCAGCACCTTTTGGTATCTGATAGGGTGATCACCTTGGAGCTTCGGCACAAGCAGCCACTCCTAAGGCACAAGTCAAGTTGGTACTCAGCCTCCCACAGTCAGCACTGTGGGGGGGCTGACCTAGGCCAACAGCCAAGCACCCACACACCCGCTCACTTCTTCCCTTTCTCCCCACTCACTGCGGGGCACAGAATAAGAAAAAGAGAAAGCCCTGATGCTGTGCAAGCACTGCTCAACAGTAGCCTGACTATCATAACACTGCTGTGTTAACACTGTTTTGCTCACAAAACATAAGACCGTAAGGACTTCTGTGATGAGAATTACCCCCATCCCAAATAGACTCAGTACAAGCCTGAAAAACCTTCTAATGATATTTTGATGAACACTTAACACAGGATAATTGGTGAACATAAAACTAGACTTCTGTGAAAAGTATAAAAATTGCAGTACTAGCAACTTAAAAAAAAAAAAATTTAAATTACATAGCCTGGACAAGTGGGGGAAAAATGAAAACTGCTAAACAAACTGAATCTTTGTGCAAAGAAAAATAAAATATAGATACATACTTTAAAAACATCTTATAACCTTTAGCTCTCAGCCAGCAAGTACCTTGAAAAGATACTCATTAAAATTGACATAATTCTGGAACACAACTGAAAAGCAAAACAGCCCATCCACCATTGTTCAAACGCTGCAGTTTCCTAAGGAGAGGTCATAAAACTTCTCAACCCTAAAGAATGCTGATACTTTGCATTCTTTTCATGTAAGAAGAAAGAGGACTGGAGAGATAACAGGAGAAAAAAATGTTTTAGTCTTATACCCTTGAGCTGTGATGAAATACCAGTCTACTTACATTTAATTATGTTCAGTTTATAACAAAGCATTCAGCAGAAAACATCAATAAGAATGTTGACACACTGAGACTCCTTCTAATAAGAATGAAGAATTATAGTTGGAAATCTGGCATCTAAAATTCAACTGAAAAGGGATTTTTGCTCTTTAGCAATTAGTTCTCTCTGTAACACAAAGTAGTGTCTCTAAAGGAAAATTATTGGGTAGATTTACAATGGAGCTATGTGTTCAGATCAGTTCAAAGATTAAAAAACAACTACATTACTCTAGACAAAGATACATTTGGACTAAATATACACCATAATATATAATTTCTTCTTGTCTTTTACTTAACATTCTCTGGAAGGAACATAAATAAATAATGCATAGCGTAAAGACCAGAACTTTGCAATTGGGATGTTTGCTGCAAAGTTAACAGAACTCTTATGTCTGAAACTAAGGCATCAAGGCTCTTCCAGGAGAAAAAGTGTCTTTTAGAATAGATGTGTCTATATTGGAAAGATACAGCATGGTTAGGCAAAGCCTATGCCAGGTACTGTTGTTGCTGGAAGCTGAGTGCCAACTTCACTTCTGTCTTAGGAGTGGCTGATTGTGCCTAAGCTCCCAGACATCACTGAAAGGTGACCTATGATGCACTTGTGTTAATGGCAGCTCTTTAGTACCTGTTATAGTCAATACTACAATCTTAAAAGTTGATTTACTAGAAGCTAAGGCCAACTGCCCATACCTGAGTACATGGAAAACTTCCTCTGAAGCCAACAAAATTTGTATAAAAGGATAGAAAGAACCTGAAGACACTGAAATCAAGGAAGTTCAGTGTTATTTGCCATGGTATCTAACTTTAAATGTGAAATAAGGGCGCTAAGCAATCATCAGTTCTGTAATGAGTGCTCACTGCATGGCTTGTAGTCAGCCAGGTTCTCAGTTCCCATCACAACAACAAAGCCCCCCCACATTCTGAAGTTAACTGTTTTCAGAAATAAAAGGTAGAAAAAACCCCACCAAATCCAGTGTGCTTGGAAACACTGAGAATTTAAATTAGCTTGACTTTTTTCATTTTCACTTTTGAACCAACATTCATTCTTTCCTTTATTGAAATAGCACAGCTTCCACAGGTCCAAATCAACTGCAATCTCAGAGAAAATGGGAGGGGAAACAGAGGAACAGAGAATTGGGTAAGACCCACTTGCCAAGTTAAACCCCTCATTCTCTTGAGCCTCATTTAGTATGCACACCAGTAGCTTCCAGAAGCAATCACAGTCCTCATTCACACTGATCCTGAAGCTGCCATGTAAGACAAAAAGCATAAGAGGCTCATGTGGAAGGAAGCTTTGTCATCTACAGAGCTAGAAGACCAAGACCATACCTAACTGGGCAGCACCAATGTGCCCGTTATCTAGAATCATAAATACACTGTTTCTTTGGTAAGTCCCAGGCTAATGACACAGTGGAGAGAGAACTGTATCCTAAGGGGCCTGACTTCTGTTTTCATCTCTGCTACTAGTTTGGCTTTGGCAACTAATCTTTACCTCTCCATACTTCCATTTACCCATTATAATGCAGTGGATAAGGAATATTATGGCCTTTATGCAGAATATTGAGCTCTTGGGGTAAAAATAACTCCAAAGGATGGCTTTTACTTTCCTTGTTGCAGAAAACATCTCCTTCCCTATTTCCCTTCCTATTTTCCTTTCTCTCTCTCTTTCTTCTTCCCCCTGCCTCCTTCCACCTTCCTTCCTTTCTTCCTTTGAATCTATACATTGCTTTATTAATCTTCCATATTAGAATACATCTGTAGTATTATCACCATGAGTAGTCTTTGAAGGCAGAACTGAATTACACTGCACTGGAGGAAGAATTAACAGCAATATTTTGCAAGGCAAGGCCTCTGGAAACTCTCAGAGGTTTATTCCCTTTATTTTGCTTTATTTTCCTTTTTGTATATAGTGGTAAAGACATTTATAAAGATTTTAATGAAAAGCAATAAATGTGGGTTAATGTGAGGCCATATTGTGATAGTGGGTTCCATTTGAGTTTTCCTTAAAGGCAGAATTCTCACATGAAGTCAATATAAATTTTCACTTTAGCTATACGGCAAATAACAACCTGTGACTGACCTTGAAAGAAAAGAAACCTGCAAAAGTTATGTCATTCTAGCATCAACCATGTCTAAAAGTTAACAGCTAAAATAATATTGTAAACAGTGAGGAGGAGCAAATGTAAAAAGTAGTAATTGCAACTAAGAGAACTACTAACAGAAAACCAGAATGCTTTTGTGAAAAAGACATATAGAGCAATTCTTAATTTGCCACAAGCCTCCTGAATTTGTTTCATATCTCAGCAGTAATCCATCATCCTGAGAAATCGCTTTTTTGTGCTGATTTAATGTTTGGTAACAGCTCAGAAGTCTGAACTTTATGACAATACAAAGTAAGAGTGGCAATGCAACATTGCAACATTTCTTTCTGAAAACACCATCATTCTACCTTTCTCATGAGAGAGACCTGTAGTATACATTTTACCAGAAATACTTCCAAGGAAATCTATTAAAACACTAAGAAAAATGAGTTTGAGTTGTACAATTACATTGTGATTCAATTCAGTAACTTTTAAAACTCAAGAAATTTATATATTTGCCCCACTGTTAACGCATTATAATTCTAAAGAAAAAAATTGAATTATATGGGATTTCCAGGAAAACTGAATTAGTAAATCAAGCAAGCAAATAAATTTGTGTCCCTTGTACAAGTAACAGTGCAGTTAGAGTAACAACATGGAATTAATCAGATCATCAAGACATGGAGAAACCAGTAAACAGTGGCAACCCAACTGACTTCAATGAGTCAATGCAACAACAGTCAGTAAGGGAAGGGTGAAAAATTGTTATTGAAGAACATGCAACTCCTTGCCTCAGATTTGTTTTCCTGCTTTCTTTCACAAACTGTTTTCCCAGGTCTGTACATTATAACAAAATCACCTTTTTAGACGGAGGAGGCCCACACAGTCTAGGAAGATTTCCAAACAAACCACAGCCTTAAAACCAGCAGCCTTTCCTCAATCTGGCATAGCAGTGGACAGAGCTGAAACAACATTATGTGGCTTTTTCTAAAAGCTTTACATATTTCCACAGAAGCAGAAAAGCAAGGAACTTTCCCATCTTGTGACTGTATCAGACTAAGTCCATTCTTTTAAGTAGTGGGTAGCAGACTCAAAAAGACAAAGTGAAGGATCAAATTCCTAAGTAAAGCCTTTGGGCTGTTTTATCATTTCTCAGAAATTATCATGCCACCCTAAAAATGTCATAAGGGTTTAGAACTATGTGGAGAACTGATACTTTTATTAACTGGCAGGGGAGGGAAAAAACAAGAAAAAAATAGAAAATCATTTTGTTTTTCCATGGTTTTTAATCTTTAAAAATGACAAAATCTTAAAACGTTGTTGAAATAAAATCGTTCAACTTTCAAAGCAACTAATTGTTTTCAGGCAAAATTATTTTGGATTTTTTATCAAAATTTGCTGGTAGCTTTCATTAACTCGAGGCTTATCTATAAATTTGCAAGGCCCTATTCACTGAGAGAGTTTTGCCTACCCTATAGCTAAATATAGAGCAGTTTATCGTACTTCCCAGGATTTGCAGCATGCATGTGCATATGTGTGCTGGAAATAAAAGCTGAAGTCATGTGGCAAAACATTTAGCTGCCTTTTAAGTGCTGACTGACCCTAGGTTGCACTACTATAATTTCCCATTGATTTGAACCCAGAAATTGCTTTCCTGTGTGTGTCAGTATTTTCAGAAAGAACACAAAACTTTGCTGCAGGCCCCAAGTGAAAGCACCAAAACTGCAGCCATCTGCTAAGTACTGGAGAGTATTTTCAAAATAGACATAAATGGTGTCCTAATCATAGTTCAACAGACTGTTTATTTTTAAAATAGACTGTTTACTGAACATTCTTGGGGCTATAAAGCACAAAAAATAAGAACCTAGTATTACCGTCAAAAGTGCTATGAAGATCCAACCACCACTAAAAATAGGTTTTATATGCATGCTTTTGCACACTTGCCTAACTAAGCTCTTCAGGTTTTGTGGGGTCTTTTTTGTTAACTTAGCCTTTGGGATCTGTAAATGTGTTTTTTTTCTATTTTTGGTTGGACTATTTTTTTTAACATGGTAGCTGGGTTTTTGCTTGCAGCATCACCACCACTTCTTTCTGCCTGTTACTTCAGTCAAAATTAGTAATAACTTAAGAGTACTCTTTCTTGGTTGTGCTGGATAATGTCACAGATACTTGAGATGTCTGTTACAAGCTCTTACCCATGAATTGGTGTGCAGCGAAATCTTCCACAAAAATACTCACATTCTAAAACATCCAGCAGTCTTCAAAACACATAAAAACATTAAATAAAAATATTCTAAGCAACCTGATTTACTTACCCTTCCCTAACTCTGCTGCTACATTTCAGTGCCCTCTCCTGTGATGCTGTCATTCACTGTTTTTCAGTAAGGACTTGCCTTTGCTACAATCTCTGGGGAAAGTGTGTCAGCACCAGGCGTGGCTGATTTGGCAAAGGAAGTGACTCCACAGCCAACTTTTTGTAAAAACTCTCCCTGTTTCCCACTGTGGCTCCTATTTGTGCGTGCTGGTACAAACAACAGGCCTGCTGGAAATGACTAAGCAACTGACAAATCCTGGCATTTTACTGCCTGTCATCAAGAATGCCTCTGTATTTCTTGTACATTGGCATAATCAAGAAGGGCATTGTTTAGCCTGGAGAAAAGGAGGCTGAGGGGAGACTTAACTGCTCTCTACAACTACCTGAAAGGAGACTGTAGTGAGATGGGTGACAGTCAATTCTCCCAGGTAACAAGGGACAAGAGGAACTGGCCTCAAGTTGTGCCAGGGGAGGTTTAGATTGGATATTAGGAAAAATGTCTTCGTGAAAAGGGTTGTAAAGGATTGGAACAGATTGCCAAGGGGTGGGGCAGAGTCACCATCCCTGGAAGTGTTCAAAAAACATGTGGATGTGGCACTTGAAAATACGGTTTTATGGTCAACATAGTGGTGGTGCTAGGCTGATGGTTGGACTTTATGACCTTAAAGGTCTTTCCAACCTTAACGATTCTGTAATTCTATGATTGCTACTAATGTTATGGTACCATCACTAGCTGGAGAAATGCACGTTGACTTATGTCTGCCAAAGAAACCATCACTGTTTCACAAAAGCGAAGTCTCACTTACAAGCTTTATGGCATCTCCTCATTTAGGTGCTTGATTTTACAAATCACCATTTTATTTATTCATTTATTTTTTAAATTTGGGATTTTGTCTCCTTTTTGCATTTCTTGCAACATTTTAAAAACAATAATGGAACAAACATCTGAAAACAAAATTCTATCCTGTGGTACCATACTGACATCTATGTAATTCTTCTGCAATCATGGAAACTTAGCATTTGCACAGGCCCCTGTCACTTGAGGAACGAGTAATTATATGCATTGAGACGTATAGAGAGTACTGGGAATCTTCAGGCTCTGGAAAGCCATGAAGATCCTTCCCTCTCCCTCCCACAAGCCTGATCCTCTGTGTGCTTGTTCCTGCCTGACCTACCTTCAGTTCTCCCACCCTTCCCCTTGGGCTCCTCATCCTCATCTCACCCAATTAGCTTCAAAGCCATTGTTTGAGGAAAAAGATTTCTTTTCCTCTACTGTGGCACTCATCCTGCTTTGCAATTCTCATGTCACCTCTCCACCACACCCTACTCTACTTTTTGATCTCCTCTCCTTGCCCACTCAGGCCAAGTCCTGTTCCTCTTTTGTTTTCCTGTTTCGATCTGTCTTTACCTCCTCTGGTCCTTGCTCCCTCTGCACCAGAATGGTTTGCCTTGAGATCCCAGCTTCCAAACCCAATGCACAGCTGCATTTGGAGAAGACATCCTGTTCCAGCCCTGTGTCTCTGAGACATACCCAGGATGGATGTTGTATTTTAGCTGTGAAGCCACAACAAACCTTCATACAAGCACTTGCCTTAATGGTGACATGCAAAGTCATATAACATTAAGAAATGTTGATGGCTTTTGCAAGAACAGCCAAAGGACATCTTTGATGTAATACTCCCTCCCAGTGCATCCCCACAGACCAAATCTTTGCACGGAAATATGAAATTATCTCTGATTCTTAGCTAAAAAATCATTGACTTGTGGGGGTTTGAATATCATAAAGCACATTTTCTATAATTTCAATTCTATAACAGTTGGTTTAGATGAAACCTGCAATGGCAAAAATTTCTATCAACTCCAGTAACCAGCATAGGGAAATCCAAACCAAACATATCAAACATACATGGAAAAACCAAGAGAAACTGAAAATGCAATGTTTTCATTCAAATTTAGAGGACATTAGACAAAAAAAAAAAAAAAGAAGAAAAAGGAAAGAAAGAAAGAGAAAGCATTAAAATCTCCATTTAGGACTAAATTCTACCCTAGAAAAAATTATGATCTGGACAGACTTTGACAGAGAAAGTAATTTGCATTAGGCTACACAGATGACAGAGATGAAAATATAATCTGAGACTCTAAAGTGCTGTATGTGTAAGAAATTGAAATGACCCAGAAGCAAAATGTAAGAATTTAGTTACAATATTTTTATAACATTTGTTCGTTCAGGCTGTTAAGGGTATGATGATGTGATTATATTTTGGGCTGTTGTAAAAAAAATAATCCCCAGAACATGTATATTTACCCATCACACATATTTTGGCAATAGTAAATACAGTTGTAACAAAGAGTGATAGCAAATAACTACAATTATTATATTAATTTCCCTATAACAAACGTGTGATGAAATAGTACTATGAGTTCTAGCAGGGGGACTCAACTCCTAAACATCAAATACATCTTATGGGAGGTTTGCTTTCTTGTGTCAAATCATAAAGGAAAACCAGAATGGCCAGTATGGTTTACACTTTGCTGCTAATAAAATGAATTCAGCTATCATCCTCTATGCTTGTCCACATGACTTGGAAAACGTAACTGAAGCGTTTGAAAATGTTCAGATTTCAAAAAACAGAAAGGTAATGAGATTTGAAGCACAGCCAAGATGGGCACAACAGGGTTTTAACCCCAGATGGCAGCTAAGCACCACACATTACTTGCTAACCCTCCCCTGATGGGATTGGAGAGAGAATGGCAAGAGTAAAAGCTAGAAAACTTGTGAGTTGAGATAAAGACAGGTTAATAAGGAGAGCAAAAGCTGCACACACAAGCAGAGCAAACCAAGGAATTAATTCACTGCTTGCCACGGGCAGGCAGGTGTTTAGCCATGCCCAGGAAAGCAGGGCCCTGTCACACGTATGGGTGATTTTGGAAGACAAACAACATCACTCCAAACACTCCTCTTTCCCCAGCTTTGTATGCTGAGCATGGTGCCATATGGTATGGAATATCTGTCTGATCAGTTGGGGTCATCTGTCCCAACTGTGTCCTCACCCAACTCCCTTTGTACCCCCTTTTTCCTCGCTGGTGGGGTGGGGTGAGCAGCAGAAAAGGCCTCGGTGCTGAGTAAGTGCTGCTCAGCAACAGCTGAAACATCCCTGTGTTATCAACGCTGTTTCCAGCACAAATCGAAAACATGGCCCCATACCAGCTACTGTGACGATAATTAACTCTACCCCAGCCAAGAGCAGCACAGCACTCTCTATGCCACTTCACACATAGCTGGTTTGGCAGAACACAACAAAGCGGAAGGTGTGAACTGCCAATTAGTCACTAATGACAGGCATTATTTGAAGTGCACAAGCAGACCGTTCGGAATCACGTTAACTGCCTGCGCTATTTTCTATCAGCAATTAAATAAAAAGGGTGTATTACCCTCTAAGATTCCATATGCTATCCACATGGCATATTAAAGGCAGCCTGTTGCAGGAACCAGTTACATAAAGTAAGATGAATTCATACTGCTCCGGGGGAAAACAAGAAAAACAAAGAAGGGCAAGGCAGCCTGTGCAGGCCAAAAGGATCACGAGAAATTAGAAACACAAAACAGCGGGTGGCGAAACAGCGAAAGAGACACAGAGGGAGGGACTGAAACACAGGGAACCGGCCGCGATCCCCTCAGCACCCACAGCTCTCCGGGCGCGGGCTCTGGCGGAGCCCACCGCCTCTGCATCCCGCATCTCCGCGTCTTGCCGCCCACATCCCGCATCCCTGCCTCTCACACATCGCATCCCCGCATCCCTTATCTCCGCATCCCGTATCCCCACCTCCCGAAACCCTGCAGCCCCGCAACCCTCATTCCCACATCCTGCATCCCCGCATCCCAGCATCCTCGCATCCTGCGTCCCAGCATCCTCGCATCCTTCACCGCCGCACCCCCTCATCCCGCACCCCTGTATCCCGCATCCCGCACCCTCATGTGCCGAATCCCTGCAGCCCCACATCCCCTCATTCCTGCATCCCTG
>NW_008655299.1:26169-50148 GCF_000695815.1 Acanthisitta chloris | reverse complement strand
CCCCCTTGGGGAGGGAGCACCATCGGTGTGATTTCCCTCCCAAAGCCCCAAAAGGTCATTATTGCCTCTTTCGCCCTTTGACTGTGTCACAGGGTGTCCCCTGCACCCACCCCGGTGTCACCCCCTGCTGATGGTGCCTTCTTGCTTCCCAGGGAGAAAATGTGCTTTTCCTGGTGACCAATTTCATCAGCACAGCCCAGCAAGCCCAGGGCACCTGCCCCGAGGTGAGTGAGTGGAGGTGCTCCAGCTCATCCCCATGGGGGTGGTGGATGGAGCCATCAGTCCTGCTGCTCTGTGGAACCAAGACCAGATAGAAGGGGGAAATGGGTTTATATTCCAAACAAACCTGAGTCCACTCATTCTCACTGCTTCATAGCTATCTCATCTGGATTTGCTCTGTCATACCTGCATGAGCCAAGGTGTAGATCCACGTGGTCTGGCCAGAAATGCTTGTAGTGACCAGGGCAAGGGACACTTGGGACCATACCAGCTCTGGGCTGCTTGGGTGGTGGCACTGCATGATCCTTACAGGCCTTCTGCTGCACTCAGGCAAGGGGATGCTTTGACACAGCCTCCATGGATATCTGTCATGTTTCCTTGATAACTGCGGGACTAATGTCCATCTTAGTGTCCTATTTTTAGGTGTAACAGAGCACAAGGTCTAGGTAGTTTCCCAGCCAACCACCACTTAATGGTATATGTCCTCTGAGAGAAATCTTCCCTTTCAGGCTGGAGTCAGGCCAGCTCCTCCACTGAGCTCTCCCAGGCTGGACTTGGCATGGCAGATGGGAGCAAATGTCCTTTAAGCTGAGCCACTGCTGGCACCTTGTGCCTGAGCCAAGCACTGATTGTCCTAATGGTCCCTTTGGCTCTTGCTGTGGCCAAATGCTGTGGGAGAGGGGGAGCAACCCCAGTTTTGGGTCAGGGAAAATGGTACTAATGATCCATCTTTAAAATGTTGAGAGCTCCTGAAGTGCTGACAGCTGCAGGAACATCCCAGGGGGGAAACAAATGCTGTAGAGGATTTGGGGGCTCTTACAAGCAGCCACAGGCATCTCTGGATGCTGGTTTTGCAGTGTGCAAGCCACAGACAGAGTGCAGAGGATTTTATCCCATTCCAGTGCTGGGGCGTGTGGGTGCCTATCCCAGCCTGTGCCCCAGGCTGTGCTCCAAGAGTTCCTCAGTTCCTGGCTTTGGGACTGTAGGTGACATTTGTGTTTGGAAAGCTTTGAGGATTTAGCAGTCACAGCTTTTGGCTTTGTTGGGAGTTAAAACTCTCTGAATATTCTTAATGACCAAAGCATTTGGTGCTGGCAGTCCTGGGAAAAGTGTGTCTGGGGCCAGAGGCAGCACTGAACACAGGTTAGGCTGTTGCAGTGGCTGTCAGTCCTTTCATCCTTTTATCCCTCTATTGTCCAATGTTTGTTCCTTTTCAGACCACCCAGTTCCTTCCGTTCCATGCCTTCTCTTCCTCCTCTAAACATCCCATCCCCTAAACATCCTGTGCAATCCCCAAATGATTCCATACCCAGCCCAAAGTGCTGCTCCTCTCAGCTCATGTTGGTGGGTTTCACACCTGAGCAAGGGGCTGGGGTTGTCCCAGGGCAGCCCTGGGAGGGCCTGGACAGACCTCCCTTTCTTCTGACTCCTTAACTGGGGATTCCCTGCCTGTCTTTGGGCCTCTGTGCCCTCTGGGGCTTGGGGAGGTGGGTTCTGATGGGCTGGTGACTCCTGCCATGGCCTGGGGTATCTGGGGAAGGTGTTAATGGTGTTCCCCCACCTGCTGTCATCTCTCTGTGTTTGAAGAAGAGATTTTCACTGCTCCTGGCAATCAGGTGGGTCCAGAGTGAGAATGAAGCTTTCCTTGTCTCTTGTAAAAGTTGTGTATGCAGGATTTAGTGTATCTTCAGCTCTTCTCTGAGGCATTCATAGTGGTGCTTTAAAAGGTTCTGATAAGCTCAGCCATTAAGGCCCTCCTGAGGCCCACTGTGCTGGATCCCAGTCCTAGACTGGGAACCAGTATGAACTGGCTCCTGAGGCTTCCTCTGCCGAGGAGGAGGTGAGTGCTCTGGAGAGAGAGCGTGGAGACAGGCAGGAAGGATTTCCCCTTGGATCTGCCTTTCTCCTTGCTGACTGGAGACTGCCCAGGATCTGGATGTGGTGGATGTTCTTCTGTAAGCATTTGGGATGTGCTTGGAGAAACAGGAGCAGCACAGCCATGGGGATGAGTGACAGTGTGGCCTCAGGTAGCTGCACAGGGCAGTGACAGCACTCTCTCTGTCCCTCCCAGAGCCCTTCTGTCCTCGATGCGATGTGCACGGAAGATGCAGATTGTCCCATGGGAAACCCTGTGATTCATGGCAATGGTACTGGGTGTTTGGCTAAAGAAACATGGAATCCCTGAGTGATTTGGGTTGGAAGGGACTTCAAAGTTCATCTCATTGCACCCTTACTGTGGGACAACTTCCATTAGCCCAGGTCACTCCAAGCCTCATCCAGCCTGGTCTGGAACACTTCCAGGGATGGGGCAGCCACAGCTGCTCTGAACAACCTGTGCCGGTGCCTCACCACCCTCACAGGAAACAATTCCTTCCCAATATCCCATCTAGCCCTTCTCTCTGGCACTGAGATGCCATTCCCCCTTGTCCTGTCCCTCCAGGCCCTTGTCTAAAGTCCTTCTCCAGCTCTCTTGGAACCCCTTTAGGCACTGAAAGGGGCTTTAAGATCTCCTTGAAGCCTTCTCTTCTCCAGGCTGAACAATACTAATCATCCCCATCCAAATTATTTAATTCCTCATGTTTGGTAGCCAAGCAGATCCACAGAAGTGCCTGATTCCCAGAGTTCAGGGCAGTGAGTATGCATGGAAAGGCTCTCCAGCCATTTATTCTTGGCAGAACCTTCCCAGAACCTGTCAGGGCTGGACGAGCAAGTGCTGAGGGCACAAGGTGCTGTCACAGCAAACACAGGGATGCTTTGTTTCTGCTGATGGCAGCTGGAATTGAAACTAGTTTGCCATGTGTTTGGCACATTTCCTTTGGTAATAGACTCTGGCTTTGATTTTATGCTGATTAATATTAGTAACCCATGTGAGTTCAGCTGGAAAAGGGTGTTCCAGATCTAGTAGGTCAGTTGCTAAAGCTTTTTATGCAGGAGACTACAGCTCATTTTGTTCCTGCTCAGAAGCAATAGTAAATCATAGAGTCTTGGAATAGTTTGGGTTGGAAGGGATCATAAAGACCATCTCATCCCATACCCTGCCATGGGCAGGGACACCTTCCACCAGACCAGGTTGCTCCAAGCCTTGTCCAACCTGGCCTGGAACACTCTCAGGGATGGAGCAGCCACAGCTGCTCTGGGCAACCCGTGTCAGTGCCTCAGCACCCTCACAGGGAACAATTCCTTCCCAATATCCCAACTAGCCCTGCTCTCTGGCAGTGGGAAGCCATTCCCTGTGTCCTGTCCCTTCAGGCCCTTGTCCCATGTCCCTCTCTGTCTGTCTTTAGGGCTCTCTTCTGGAGCAGAGAAGGCTCCAGGCTGAACAACTCCAGCTCTCTCAGCCTGACTTACATCATCTCATTTCTAGGGATTAAAACTGGGAGATGTGTGATGTTCAATGCCACCTGTTCCACCTGTGAGATCTATGGCTGGTGTCCTGTGGAGAACAACACCCTGCCCAGGTAAGCCACAGCTGAGAGGACAACAGGTGCTGGGAGCTTTGGTTCCTTCCCTCTGGGTAACCAGAAGCTTGACCACACTCAGCAAGGCTCAGCCAGGCTCGGGGAGATCTTTAACATTGATCTCCCAGTCCTTGAGTCCAGAGAACTTCACAGAAGAGTATTTCTTGCACCTATGCATTGTAGCTAAATCCCTGGGAGTGTGGAAGAGACTGTGAAGCATGGGGAATGGGGCTGTGCCTTGACCACTGTGCAAGACTTGACTTCGTTGGTGGTTGTTTTCCAGGAAACCTCTTCTGGCTGAGGCAGAGAATTTCACTCTTTTTATAAAAAACACTGTCCACTTCACCAAATTTAACTTCTCCAGGTAAGTGTGGCACTTCCCAGCTGGCCTGAGCATGCAACCTGGTCCTGCCATGGTGCTGAGCCACAAGAAGCCACATGCCAACCAGGACAGGTGGTGCTGGGGCAGTTAGAGGCAGGATGGGGTGTTCAGGTGAACACCGGTCTCTTCAGCAGCTGTAAGAGCAATGGAATGGAGATCCCTGGGAGAGGGACTGGTTTCTGCCTGTGTGGACCACCACAGACAGCTAGACAAGACCAACCATTCCCAAGCTCTCATTTGGGAATGAGTCTATGGATTTTTGCCTTTTATCCTTGCAAAGTGGTTTCACAGAAGTCAGGTAAAGGGCTGCACTGGCCTTGCACCCCAGGAACACTGACTGTGCTGCCTTACCCTGGCAGGAGATGTGGCATGAGGCAGCTGAACTGTCCCTGCTGTCACCCTTGGGACACTGACTTGAGCTGGGTGGGAGCTACGTACTGGGGAAGAAAGGAGAAGCACAGGGAGGTGGAGGGGGAGGCCATAGCAGGTGCTGTAGAGCATGATAACTCCATGTGTGATTGCTCTGGGCCACCTTTCCCTCCACCCTCTCCACACCTGAGGCTTTAGGAGAGGCAATGACTATTCCCCCTGCAGCAGAAGCACTCTAAGCCCACTCCAGCATGAGGGGCCCTTTTTCAGTCCCACAGGTGACCTCCCAGGCCTCTGTCCCCCTCTCTCTCCCATCTCAGGTGCAACACCTTACAAACCAGTGATCCCAACTATTTCAAGAGCTGCAGATATGATCCAATCTTCAGCCCTTTCTGCCCTGTGTTCCGTGTCCGTGACATGGTGGAGGCAGCTGGAGAGACCTTTGGAGACCTGGCACTGCTGGTACTTGGGTTTTGTAACACATAGAACATCTTCCATCCTTCTGCAAGGATGTGAACAAGGGGCTGTGGACAGCACTGACCCCAAAATGCTAAGGAAATGTGTGTCCTGGGAATGCCTGAGCAGTAAAGTGCTTCTCCTGGAACAAAATGTGTTTTGCAGGGGGGAAGCGTCGGAGTTCACATCGAGTGGGACTGTGACCTGGACCGCCCTGCTGCACAGTGCCAGACACAGTATTCCTTCAGCCTGCAGGACAAGAGGTACAATTTCAGGTGAGGCTTCTGGGACAGTGGCTATTCAGGCCCATGGGATGAGCACACAGCAGTTGTTTGAGATCTCAGCTCTGGTGAATGCTTTGAAAGGGGCAGCAGAGACAGGAAGTTTGCAGGTGTCATCTGCAAATTGACCCTCAGTCAGTTCACAGGTGACACTGTGTTGGGTGTGACTGTTGATGTGCTGGAGGGCAGGAAGGCTCTGCAGAGGGATCTGGACAGTTTGGATCAATGATCCAAAGCCAATTGTACAAGGTTCAAGACCAAGTGCTGCACTTGGATAACAACAACCCCATGGAGTACTCCAGTCTTGGGGCAGAGTGGCTGGAAAGCTACCAGCAGAAAAGGACCTGGGAGTGCTGGTCAGCAGTGCCTGCACATGAGCCCAGGTGGGCAAAAAGGTTCATGGCACCTGCTTGTCCCAGCCCCAGTGTGGGCACAGCCCCAGGGCAGTGCCTGTCCCTGTGCTGGCACTGCTGAGCCACCTCCAGTCCTGTGGCAGTTCTGGACCCCCACAAGGACATTTGAGGGGCTGGAGAGTGTCCAGGGAAGTGAATGGAGCTGGGGAAGGGGCTGGAGCACAAGGAGCAGCTGAGGGAGCTGTGGGGGCTCAGCCTGGAGAAAAGGAGGCTTAGGGGAACCTTCTGCTCTCTCCAACTCCCTGCCAAGAGGTGCAGCAGGTGCAGCTGATGCCCTGCTGCTGATGCCACCCAGTGAGCCATGGCAGCATGTGTCCCACTCAGGTCGGAGCCTGGAGGACACCAGGTGTGCACAGGCACATGGTACCCCCAGCAAACATTCAGCACTGGCAACCTGCTACCCTCACTGCCTGCATGGAGCTGCTCTGGCTTTCTGAGCCGTGTCCATTGTGTCATAGTGTCATAAGGGGTTGGGATTTTGCTTAGAGATCATCTAGTCCCAGGCCCCTGCTCTAGGCAGAGACACCTCCTACCAGAACAGGTCGCTCAAGGCTTTAGCCAACCTGGCTTTGAGCACTGCCAGGCTTGGGGCAGCCACAGCCTCCCTGGGCAACCTGTGCCAGTGTCTCACCACCCTCACAGGGAAAACTTCTGCCTAAAATCTAATCTCAATTTCCCTCTTACAATTTACCCTTTCTTCCTTGTCTTGTCCCTGCAGCTCCTAACAAATGTCTCCCACAGAACTGCCTCCTACTTCTGGAGCTCCCAGCATCAGCTCTCCCGGGACCTGCTGAAGCTCTATGGGATTCGCTTCCACATCTCCGTGCAGGGACAGGTACCGTGTCCTGCCCTGCCCCAGCAGCCTCTGCCCCAGGGCTGACTCCTGCTCTGCTCCACACTGCTCTCCTGCAGCCACCCCGTGCCTTCCTGCTGCCAGCGCTTCTCCCCACCCTGGTGAGCTCTTCAGCTCTTTGCAAAGTTTTCAAAGCAGAGCAGGAAAAGTCTCTTGTGTTTGAAGCAAAACATCTTGGTAATACCCTGGGCAGGGAGAGTTCCCTCTCTGAGGGGTTGACTGAGAGGGTGTGAAGTGTCCTGTAGGCAAGGTGAGCTGCTCTAGGCCTGTGAGCATCTCTGAGGGTCTTGTGGTGGGAGTAGCCTGGCAAAGACCAACCTGAATTCTTCTAAACCTGGACAGTTAATCCCTTCTGGATTAACTGGACCCTCATGGAGAAAGGCATGGGCACAATCATAGCTGGACATGCCCTGACCACGTGCACTGGTACCCAGAAACCAACTGTGTGCTGGGCTCATCCCCACAGTGTGGGCAGCAGGTGAGGGATTCTGCCCCACTCAGGTGAGACCTCACCTGCAGTGCTGCCTCCTGGTCACCTGTCACCTCAGTCCCTTCTTTGACAGCTAAAGGAGGTTTGAGTCAGCACAATAGCAGTTCCTACAGCTGGACACAGAGAGATGTCCCTAGATCCCTCCTCCAGCACCCCCTGGCTTTAAGCACGCTGCCCCACCAGGCTTGTCCCTGCACCCTTCTCACTGCTCTCCGTCCTCTCTTCTCCCTCCACTCTTTCTCCCCAGGCTGGGAAGTTCAGCATCATTCCTACTGCTGTAAGCTTTGGCACCAGCATCGCCTTCTTTGGTGCTGTGAGTACTCTGGATACTCTTTTCCTCTGATCCATGGGTTGGGATTTGCCAGTCATCCATTGCTTCCATGCCTGCCTGGATAGAAGCTTTCCTGGGTGCTGGGCAGCCTGGAGGGGAGATGCTCTGAGAGAGTGTCAGCTCCTGTTTCCCTGTGTCCATTAGCAATAGTGACACCACTGACTCAGAGGTCCTGAGCACTGTCAGGGACATGTCTCATGGAGTTTGGTGTTTGTGTGAGCCCTGGGAAGGAACATCACTGGGGCACTGCTGGCAGGAGAGACCAGCTCCTCTCTGTGCTTTTCCCCTGGCTCTAAACAGCCCCAATGTCCAGTCACTAAGGGCAACCCTTTGTAGAGTCCTGCGGCTCTTCCCTCCCAGCAGGGTAACAGAGACCCTGGGTTCCTTACCTGCTCCCTCTTTCCTCCCAGCCATGCTCATCCCAGTGGCTGTGGGGGTGCTGGACCAGCCCTCCCTGTGTCCATCTATTGCAGCCCAGCTGATCCTGCCTGGCCTGTGCAAGCTCATGGGAGCAGTTTGGGTCAGACAGGAGCTGCTGGGTGACCTGGCTGGAGGCAGGGCCAGTTATCTGCCCCCAGCACTGGCCCTCAGCCACATGTGGGTGGGAGCCAGGACAGAGGGTTGAGCACTCCTGTGGAAAGTTTCCCTGCTGAAAGTCCTCAACACTTGTCTGTCTCAGGCCACAATTGTCTGTGACCTGATTCTGCTCTACTTGGATGCAAAGGCTGACCTTTATTGGAAGGAGAAGTTCGAGGAGGTAAGGATGGGGCTATGTGGGAGAGAGGAGGTTGGAGTAAAGGTTTTGGAGTGAAGCATTTTGGATTTAATGATTTTCTGCCCCTTGGTTAAAACTCAGTTCGCAAGATCTGGGAAAAACCTGGTGGAGCAGCAATCAGTCTCCAGCTCCTGGACTTGGTGGCTGGTCTGAACTGGGAGAGTGATCCAGCTGGTGCTAGGACTCAGAAAAAGCTGCACCACAGCCTCAGCTACTGTTAGGCACCAAGGAGTCCCCATGGGGATCTTACCTGGAAACCTAACCCAGCTCCATGCTTATTCACCCTCTTCCAAAAGGAATCTGGCTCTGTAGTGCATGCCCTGTGCAGTGGTTCAGTGACAGTTTTTCATGCCATGCATGATTCGTGCTGTGGGAATTTGCTGTCCTGGTGAATCAGGGAGTCACAGGGAGACACCCACACAGCAGTAGAGCTGCCTTGGGTCACCCCCAGCTTTATCTGGCCAAGTCTTTGGAACATCTGAGAACTAAGATCCCAGTGAACTGGCCCAGGGCTGCACCATCCTCATGGGGGTGGGAAAATCTTCCTAGTGCCTGATCTCAAATCCAGAGTGGAATGGGAGCCTTGGACAATGAATCTGGTCACATGGGGCCAAGCAGAGCAGTGCAGGACCACCTGCTTGGGGTGGCCCCTGCCTGTTGTCCTGATGTCCCTGTTCATTTTGCAGGCAAAACCTCCCAAATGTAAGCCTGAGGCTGCAGCTTAGGGACTTGGGAATACTCCACCACAAGCATCCTTCCCTCTGGAGCCACCTCCAGGCAGACATGATGATGCCATGGCTGTGACCAGGCAGAGATGAGCCAGTCCTGGCCCAGGTGTGCACTGCAGGGAATTAGGGTCTGTCTTTCCTGGAGGAACATTGAGAGCAGCAGCAGCAGTTCTTGGCTCCTGGAGCACAAAGCTAGCCCAGGTGCAGCTCCCAGCACTGACAGCTGGTGACAGAGCAGAGCTGTGCTGGGGAGGAGCCCAGGAACCAGAGCTGTGCTGGGGAGCAGCTGGACCTGCTTGGCACAAGAGGCTTAAAGCACTTTGCGCTTCTCCATGTTCTGATGGCTGTGGGCTTTGATTTCCTGTGAAAAACAGGGATGCAACTAAATAAAGCTGGTCCAAAAGCTCTGCTCCAAGTGGCTCTGCTCTGTCTCTAGCCCTGGGGGAGGCTGTTAAGTTTTAGTGTGCTGCTCTCACACCGTGCAGCACTCTGTGTGCTTCCAGCTGGGATGGCTTCACACAAACCACCCTTGGCAGCTCCCTGGGGATCTCAGGAAGGGTTTAAGAGCTGAGCTTAAGGATCTCAACACTGGGCAGGTACTTGCTATGGGGTGCAGTGGCTCCCTGCAGCCCTGGTTCCAGCCTCCTGATGCTCAGTGAGGATAAGCACAGCCCTGGGGTGAGCAGGAGTGTTTCGGAGGTGCTGACCCCTCGCTCCCACCTGCCCTGGGCTGTGTTGGCCTGGTGCCGGGCAGGGACAGGTTGGGTCATAGTATGTGAAGAGGTTGGAATGGAGCTTAGAGATCATCCAGCCCCAACCCTGGGCAGGGACCCCTCCCACCAGAACAGGTTGCTCAAGGCTTGTTCCAACCTGGCTCTTGAACACTGCCAGGCTTGGGGCAGCCACAGCCTCCCTGGGCAATCTGTGCCAGTGTCTCACCACTCTCACAGGGAAAACTTCTGCCTAAGATCTCATCTCAATTTCTTTCATTCAACTTATCCCCATTCCTCCTTGTCCTGTCACTCCTGTCCTAACCAAGAGTCCCTCTGCAGCTTCCCTGTAGACCCTCAATATGTCCATGCCCAGAAGCTGCTCTTGGAACCCCACAAGGCTCAAAAACCATGTGTGTTGGTCTGAACACTGTTTAATACTCCCTGCCAGGGCTGAGTGTGTGGGATGGAGGGATCCCATAGCATCATCTCATCTCTCCTGCCTGCCCTGCTGTGTCCTCTGGCCCCAGCTGGGCCTTCCCACCCTCCTGGAGCTGCCGCAGGTGGAACTGTGCTGCCAGCTGCTTCGTCATGGTCTTCAGGGCCAGGAAGGCAGCCACGATCTCAGCGAGCAGAAATGTCAGGAACAGGCAGTGCATGATTATCTCCAGTGGAAGGTGGATGACCTCTTTGTCCATGAGCAGGAAGAGCAGGAGGGGCAGCTGGATCAAGAAGGAGAGGAGCAGGAACCCAGCCAGCTCAGGCACCTGCAGGGGTGGGGCACAGAAGCAGTGGTGGAGTGGGACAACCCTCTGTGCTGCAGGAGTTCCCTGCATTGGGAACCAAGGACATCCCTGCCATGCAGAGCTGTGGTTGGATGCTGTCAAACCCAGTGCTGGAGGGCCTCAGCCACAGGGCAGGGAGGGATACAGCAGGAGTGTGAGGGTGTCCCCTTTGTCCCCAGGCTCAGCTTGCACCACCTCCTGGGACAGCTCCAGGCAGGACTTCAGGAAGAACAGGCAGTGACATCCACTCAGGTCTCAAGTGAGGGGACATCCAGCTCCCCTAGCTGGGCCAAGCCTCACTGAGCATGGAGGGGTTGTGACCAGGGCAGGCAGCACTTACCTTCTCCTGGAGGTTCCCCATGTAGCCCAGGTAGAGACGGGAGACCTCAGCCAGCGAGAGGATGAGGAAGGCTGTGACCAGCAGGAACTGGTAGTGCCAAGGCAGCAGGTGGTACTGTAACGGGGGCACAGCCTTGTCCCAGTCAGCCCCAGTTCCTGTGTCCCAGTCCAGCTATCTATACCCAATTTTCCATCCTCTGTGCAGTATCCCCTGTGCCCTCCTCCTCATCCCCTGCACCCCATGTAGGCAGCTCCCTGTGCCCACACCCAGCTCCCTATGCTCTGCCAGCTCCCATCATGCTGGTACCCATCCCTGCCCATTCTGCCCTCCTGTTTTACCCTTCCCTGCCTGGAAAGTCCATGATTTCAATTTCTATCAGCTGGAGACAAGACACCTTGTCTCATGGGGGTCAGGGCATTTTGGGGACCCATTCTGAAGTTTACACACATACCCAGCCCCAGAGAGCCCAGGCAGAAGCTCCCCCTCCCCACATGTCCCATGTACCTTCAGCTGCAGCATCATCCCCTCAGTCAGGCACCAGACCGGGAAGTAGTAGACATTGAAGTAGAGCATCACCTGGAGGGGCAGGCTGGACAGCACCTCGTGGGCTGGGCAGGATGGGCAGGGGTGTGCAGGCTGCTCAGGACCCTCAAATCACCCCCTGCTCCCCTCCTCAGTGGATGGGTGCAGAGTCCCTTTGGGTGCTCTCAGCTCAAAAGGAAGAGGAACTGAAGAACAGCTCCCCCTTCCCAAACCCCTGCTGCCCATACCTGGCTGGTAGATCTGGGCAGCGACACTGTCCTGTGTCTTGTTGTTGATGAAAAGGGTCCCACTGAAGGTCACCAAGCCCCGGCGCAGGCTGGGGGGCAGAGGGGTGTGCACAGCCATAGCTGCCAGCAGAGCCCTGCTCACCCCAGCCCAGCTCAGCTGGGATTAGCCAGGAAGGAATCAGCAGGATGACAGGTCAGGTGGGGCCACCCAGCCATTGGCTTCCCGGGGACAGAGCTGCTCAGCTGGGAGGAGGATGTGACGAAGGAGAATCCCCACCTTGGAACACCGAGCTCACAAGGTGGAGTTGCAAAGGAGTCACAAGTCACAGAGCATCTCCCCGAGAGCAGCAGGTTGTACCTGTCACTGTGATGGGGACACAGTGGTGTCCCTAACCTCTGCACCCTGTCCCAGAGAGGTTGTATCAATGAAATTACTCCTCAAAGACCCCCTGACAGAAAAGGATGCCCTGTGAGGGGATGGTGCTCTTCACCTGAAATGCTTCTTCAATGCCTCCAGGCTCATGGAGCATTCACTATGAGTTCTTTTGCTAATGGGCCACCTGCCCTGTGGGTCTCCACACTGTTGGGTGTTCCCAAGCCCCATCCAGGCTCAGGGGTGCTGGGGAGGGCAGTGGGGTGTGTGAGGGGGTGATTGAGCCAGAGGAGAATGACAGGGAAAGGGGATGAGGCTTCAGGAACTTCAAGTTTAGAATCAGAGAATTATTAACATTGGAAAAGCCCTCTAAGATCAGTAAGTTGAACCACTAACCCAGCACTACCCCACTAAACCATGTTCTCAAGTGCCATATCTACACATTTTTTGAACACTTCCAGGGACAATGACTCCACCACTGCCCTGGGCAGCTGTGCCAGGGCTGGACAACCCTTTACATGAAGAAATTTTAGCTAATTCCACCTGAGAAAAGCCTTATAGAGAAACCAGGAGACCAACCAGAGACTAATAGACACTGGTGATGTTTCCACCCAGCCAAGATCTGAAAGCTTGGAAATAAATAAGGATGAGCTGGAACAGATGGGAAGCTTCCAGGGAAGTGGTATTTGAACCACGTGGCTGACCTGCAGATGTGGCTCAAGACCTTAGAAAGAACCAAAAGAGACCCATATCCCAAGAATAGTATTGCTTTAATTCATAGGGGGTGAGTCAAATTAAAAATATAAATCCTCTTATTTTGGGCTCAGGATAAAACAGTGACTGCTGGGGAAGGAGCCATCCCCAGGACACAGCACTGGAGGCTCTCCAAGGGGGATCCTCACTCTGCTGGGCTGATGGACATGGGGCTGTGGCTGGCCAGGTCTGCTGCCAAGCTGGAGACACAGCTCTTCTTCAGCAAGGGGCAGGAACCAGGACAGCAGAGTGCAGACAGCTTGGTGAGCAGAGATAAGAAATGCAGCCTTGTCACCAGGGCACAGGACAGACAAGTAACAGAAACTGGA
Organism: Acanthisitta chloris; assembly: GCF_000695815.1. NCBI lineage: Eukaryota > Metazoa > Chordata > Aves > Passeriformes > Acanthisittidae > Acanthisitta > Acanthisitta chloris. The sequence goes on along the minus strand of NW_008655299.1, from coordinate 37,333 downwards.
CAGACAAGTGACACAAACCAACCAGCCAGAAACACTCCTCTGGCTGCTTTTCCTCAAGTAACAGCAGCAGCAGCACTGATCCTGTGGTATCATTAAGGAAAGACATCCCAAGGCTGGTGGGAAGGGTGGCCACCAAGGGTGGAAGTATGGCCACCACCAAGCTTTGTGCCGCAGTCCTGCTGTGACAGCTCTCCAAGGATCTCCACTCTGCACTCCAGGGACAGACAAAGAGCTGCTAGTGCCCAAGCTCAAAGTGAGCCCTGGGAGATGGGCAGCAGCACTCCAGCCCCTTGGATGCTCCAGGATGGAGATGCTGCAGGTGCTGGGATGGGCACTGATGAGCTCCAGAGCCCTCGGCATGGGCAGGGACCACCTGTGCAGGGGGGCTGGACAGGACCAGCCTGGAGATGAAGGAATACACAACACAAGCACAGACTGCACCCAGTGTTACCCCCATCTCCTGACCCCTCTAAATGTCCCCTGAGATGGATGGGCACAGGAAGAGGTGTGTGGCAAGTGCTTCAGCCATGCAGGGAGGGAGAGCAAATGTCAGGCTCTGTGGGGATGAGCATTGGAGCTCTGCTTGGAGCAAAGAGAATTTAGGAAGGGGCATCATGCTTGAAAGCACAGGAGCAACCAAAGGCACTCGTGCTGCTTATGAGGGTGAGGGATGTGCATGGGGCAAACCCTCCTGGGGACCCCCAGCCTTTTGGCAGCATCCAGAGCTGCACTGCACCCATGCCCACTGCCAGTGCCAAACCCCACGCTCCAAGGGCTGCTTTTCCAGTGTCCCATGAGAATTCCAGCATGAGAGCCCCAGCCTGGCAGGCAGCAGGGCAGCTGAGCCATGGGAAGGTCAGTGTACGGTGCCAGGCACAGGTTCATCCAGGTCTCAAAGGGAGATGGCTGAGCCGTGGGGATCCCCTGGGCCGTGGAGCTGCTGTCCTGTCCCCCATGGGGAGTGCAGCATCAGGAGGGCACAGCCACCAGTGGCATTAAGAGCCTTTTCCAGTTAGCCAGGACATGTCTCCAGTTCTAAAAGACAGAAAAACCAGCAGTGCTGTGAGATGTTTCCCAGCAAATGCTCTTTGTGTGCCTTAGCACTAGTCCAGCCAGCAGTGCCCATCCCACCACCCTGCTGCACTGTGCAGTGCCCCTTCCTCTGCTCTCACTCCTGTGTCACTAAACTGTCCAAAAAGTCACATGCAGCTCCTCAATTCCACGTAAAACCAAGCTCAAACTGTTGGGCTTTTTACTTAAACCCAGTCCTTCTTGCATTCAGCTGAAAATTCCTGGAAAGCCACCAAACCCCCAGCTAGGCAGGATCCCTGCCGAGTGCCCATTCCCAGTGGATCTGTGCCTGATGTGGCTTCTGGCACCCCCAGTGCCACCACCCAGCACAGCAGCATTGCCCTTCACATGCAGGGCTGCAAAACAAACATCCCACCATAACCAGCATCCCTACATGGGCATTAGGGATGTGGCTGGGGGGTTTGTTGTCCCTCCTGCCACCCCCTCACACCCAGGACCCCAAATGGAACATACTTGCCGTGACGGACAAACAGCCTAAAGGTGCCAAAGCAGCAGGAGACAGAGAGAGAAAAGGCATTCAGGTTGAGGTGGTTTGGCTCCCTCCACACCCCCAAGTCCAACCACAGGGCTCCCCCCACCACTGGGATGCCCACAAGATGCCAGCTCTCTCCCAACTGCAAAGTGGGAAACCAGCAACCATTTCCTGATGTACTGAGGATGATAGCACAAGAAATTCTTCCTTGTGAGAGTGGTGAGACACTGGCACAGGTTGTCCATAGAAGCCGTAGCTGCCCCATCCCTGGAAGTGTTCCAGGCCAGGTTGGATGGGGCTTGGAGCAACCTGGACTAGTGGAAGGTGTCCCTGGCCATGGCAGGGGGTGGAACTAGATGAGTTTTGAGGTCCTGTGCTCCTATGAACCCTGCCCTGGCCTTTGGATGCTGGGTGGACATACTCTCCATCCCAGGCGTGCCTGGGTGGGTCTGAGCTGTCTCAGGGCTGCCCAGGGGCTGGGAGTGCTCCTCTCCCTGAGCTTTTGAAAATGTCTGGCCAGGGACTTTCCCTCATTCCCTCCACAGCTCTGATTCCCACTATAAAAGCTCCTCCTCAGCTGTTATCACCTCCCTGGCATTTGCCTTCCAGCACTCACCCCCAGCACACAGGGCTACAACTCCTCCCTCTGCAAGGTCTTAAAAACAAAGTGAAGGGAGAAAAATGGTTTTTGCCTATGAGCAACATTTGCCAGCAAACTGAAGACTGAGACACCACAGACCAGAAGGCATCACCACCTCTGGGTTGTGCATTGAGAGCTGTGCACAGGCTGCACACCCAGCCCCTCTCTGTGGGTCCCCTCCATTCACTGGGTGCCCAGAGGCACCCCAGAATCAGGCAGTGCTGCCTCTGTGATGTGCCAGTGCCCCAGCGCAGTGAGCATCCCCATCCCATCCAGTCTATGCAAGGATTTGGGTCCTGGTGTCAAAACAAACCCCTTGTGTGCAGGATGCCAGACCCAGAGGCAGCACTGGGGGAATGGAGTGAGCAGAGCAGGAAGGGAGATGTGAGAAGGGTATGGAGTGGGGAGCAGCAGGAAAGAACTGTCTCAGGATGGTCAGTCCTGCATTGCACCCCATGGCTGTGCTCAGTCTCTGCCCTGGCACTGCTGGTTCCCTCTGAGTGTCTACTTACTCCACATCACGTTTCCGGATGGTCCTGCCAGCAGCCAGAACCTCAGCCACCTTGGAGACAATGGGGTCATAGTTCATGCTGGCCACAGCCACCACCTCGTCACTCCTAGGGCCAGGCAGAGCAGAGCAGTTAGGGCAGCCCAGGTAGCCACAGTTCCATCACCCAAAGCCCAACATGCTGGAGAGAAGCAGGAAGCAAAGAGAAACACCCACTCCAGAGCCAGGTCTCATCCCAAGGTGTGAATACCACGGGGACTGTGCCAGTGGTGTGGGACAAGGGACAGGAGAGGGCTAGCCCCAGTGGTCCCATTGATGCTCACATGCTGGTGTGGTGAGCATCACTGGAGTGCCCAGGGGATGGAGACAGTTCTGGAACCCTGGGATCTGTGGGAAAACACCACCAAAGTGAGATCTGATGGTGGATAAAAACCTGGACACCAGCAAGAATAGCTGCTGCCATCCCCTGTGCCAAGGGAGCAGACAGGCAGGGGGTCAGGATTTCCCTGTGGGACACATGGTTGGGATGCTCCACATGCCCTTCCTAATTTTCCCACCTCCAAGCCACTCCACGGGCATCAGGACAGCTGGGATGCCTGACCCCAGGGTCCCACAGTCCCAGTGATGAAGCCCCTGTGTATATTGGATGTCCAGTCTGGCTGATAATTCCCACCAGGATCCCCATGCAACTTCAAAGGCTGAGTGGGAAACAAGTGAAGTGGAAGGGAAGAGAATGTAAAAATGCTAGAGAAGCTTTGGCTTAAGGTCACAGGCAAACAAGAAAGGCTCTTCTGCTTTGAGGTTTGCCAAGGTTGACAGAAGAGTAGACCTTCAAAGCCTGACTCATGAGGAGACAACCGAATGGACAAACAATGGGAGATCAGGGAAGGTGTGTGGGTGATATTTTAGACTCTGGTGATGTTGTTGAGTAAACTGAAGAAGGAAGCAGGAGGGGATGGTTGATTTGGGACAGTGTCCTCAGTCCAAAAGCATTAGCACCAACCAGAAGAACCACCAACAAACAAGAAAAAGAGGAAGAAATGCTCCAGTGGCCTCTCACAGAAGCAGAGATGGGGACTTGATGACAGTGGGGGGACACACTGGCTGGTCTCTGCCAGCTGGTGCTCCCCAGTACCTCCAGCTCTCAGCACAGGATGCTGTCCTGGTACCCAAAAGCCATCTCTGGGAGCCCCTCCTGGGTGGCAGAACAACACAGCACTCAGCAGGGTCCCCACTGATGCCCACTGAGCCCAGCTCCCCTGTGTGCCAGCAGCTCTGCCCAGGCAGCCCACGGAGTATGAGGCCACGGCACAGAGCAGGAATTATGCACCTCACTGGGGGTGTTTCCTTTGAAGAGGCTCCTCAGATGTTTAATTAAAGCAACCTGACCTTTCCTATCTAATTAGGGTTGGGATAAAGAGCTAAATGCTCTGGCACGGAAAGGCTGCAGGAGGGGGATGTCCCCACAGCAGCTCTTCCCTTCTTTGTGCCTTGGCACTAACCCACTCTTTAGGCAATTTTGGCCAAGGTACCAGTGTACTCTGAGCTGTGTCCATGTGTGAAGGGCCCCTGGGTGCTAGCTGGAGCCCCATTGCCTGCAGCAGGTGCTTATCTGAGGTGTACCAGAAGAGGACCCACGGGGTTTTACAGTAGGTTCTGTGCCTCTCCAAGCCCAATGCACATGTCCAACTGTCAGGCTCCGTCCTGGAGTGATGGGGGCAAAGAGCCACCCTCAGATAAAGGGACTTGGAGTGGAAAGCACTAGGGACATTGGGCAGGGAAGAGAGGGGCAGTGAGATGATCTCTGCAGAGCTGGAGCTCCTGCCCAGAGACCCCTCCTGATCCCTGCCTAAACACTGGTGCTGAGCAGTTTGATGGCTGAGCTGAGCAGCCCTTTGCTTCCCTGACTTCCCTCTCCCCATCCTTCATATCACAAAGAACTCAAAGCAATCCCCTCCATCTCCAGGCATGAGGAGGCTGTGGCTCCTCTGTGGCCATGTGTTTCAAATTGGGATGGAACAAAGGCAACAGAAGAACAAACAGCAGAAAATATTATGAGGATAAATTCACGGTGCACAGTCTTGCCAGTCTAAACAGCCAATGAGGCTCCAGAACAGCTGAGGCAACACATCCCAGCTGCCAACACCTCTCAGGAATGCATTCCCAGGTAGGCTCCCAGCCTGGGGGAGAGCTTGGCTTCACTATAGGTATAACCAATCTCCTGAGCTCTTGCAAACCTTCACAGCTTGTTCATAGACAGAAGTTTTTTGAGCTCAATTTGTCAAACCAAAAGCAGAAGTGATGCCTGAGCATCCAGTCCAGCCCTGCTCACAAACCATTAACAGGGTGATGAGATGGGAAGGAAATCTTTGATAGGAATTGCCAGTAGAAGCCATCATCTGCTCCCAGAGATTATGTGAACAGACAAAGTGCTTACATCTAGCAGAGACACCAGGTCCAAAGACAAGTTTAACTTGCTCCATGCTCAGCACATCATTTCTCCAGGGCCTTTTATTAGTGTCCCACAAGCTCAGTGTTCAGAGAGGAACAAAACCAACTGACAGAAGCTCTGGCAAAACTATTTTTCAGCCTAGCAGAGCAATCACAGATGAATGCCTGTGTAGGAACATGGAGAAGAAAAACACTTACTTGGTATAAAATGCCACAAACTTCAGTTCATCTAAATCTCCCTGAATGACAACATCATCAAATCCTTCCCCATGGCCTGGAAAGCAGAAAAGGAGTGGATTCAGCAATAAATCACAGTTTCAGAATATGTTAAGGGGTTGGAATGGAGCTCAGAGATCCCAAACCCCTTGCAACCCAAACAGGGAAGCAGACCCATGGCAGAGGTCACTGTGGAGGGTTCACAGCCAGAGAGGTGGCTGTGGCTCCTCTATCCCAGGGCACCTCCACCAGCACAAGTCCCCAGGGAGCCCCTTACCTGCGTACCGGATGCTCTTCCCAAACATAGCAGTCCACAAGTATGGGACAGTGCTGATCTCTGTGCCATGGGCCAGCATGTTCAGTGCAGCTATACGGCCTGCAACAGAGCAGTAGCAGAAGGATTAAGGAATTTCCACACTGGGGAAAGCATCATGGGCTTCCCTCAGGTCACAGCGCTGACATTGCCAGCCCCTGAGCACAAAGGAACCAAAAAAAACCTGCTGGAAAAAACTCATACAGCAACAAACAGCAAGGAGGAAGCACATGGCATTGCCCAAGGATAGGTTCAGCCTCCTTTCCATGGTGCAGCTCCTAATTGTCACCACCACTAGCTCAAGCCATGTGCTCATGAGCCTCTTTCACCCCAACTTCTGCAGCAGTGACAGGGCTGAGAGTGTGCTGAGCTCCCACCCAGGCAGGGATGGGATGGACAAATCCCCAGAGGGCACAGAGGCTGTAGGGTTACTGTCCCTACTGCAGAGGCATGTCTGGACCAGGAGGCTGTGTCCAAAGATGATTTTGGAGGTGTGATTCCACAACCTCTCCCCCAGGGCATCCACACAGAACTCCACTTCCCCACAGTGCTGTGGCCTTGAGGACAGCAAATCACACCAGGGGTTCCAGGCTGGTGTGAAGGGGAGAAAGGTCTGAGCTCTGCAGCACATTCCTGGCCCAGCCTGGCAGTGTGGGCAGCCCTGGGAACTTGAGCCTCAGCTGACAGTAGGATGTGAGCTCTGGGGCAAGGAGAAGAGGGATATGGGAAGTGATGGTTCCTGCAGTGATGCAGGTGCTGGGGAGCAGAGGCTGTATGGGAAAGCCTGACCCTGGGCACCTCTGTGCTTGTGACATCATGAGGCAAAGCTTGGTAAGATGAGTGACAGATGAGGGCACATCAGCAGGCAGAATAGAATATACACACTTCAAACTTTAATACAGGTACCCAATCTCTCTATTGGCAGTTGGCTCATTCCTTTGTTAGAGAATAGCCCTAGAAATTTCCTGAGGATCTGGAAAAGGCTCTTTTCCATAAACAATTTGCTGTTGCAAAGATGAAGGGACTGAAGCACCTACCATGCATGTGAGCCATCTGCCAGTGAGGGACATTCACCTTCTTGTTGTTCCTCAAGGCCAGTGGGAATGTGACAGCATCTCCAGCAGCAAAGACCCCAGGGATGTTGGTCTGCATCATCTGCAGGGGGAACAGAGGTGTGCGTGAGTGGGGTTTGCACCCTACATGAACAGAAACTGGGAACAGAAATTCCAGAGCTGTCATGGTCCCTAGGAACACATGGACAACCTTTGCTTGGCTGTGGGACCCCCACGTGGGATTTCATTCAGTCTTCATTTTCAAAGGAGAACACACAGGCAGGGATCACAGCATCTCTCTGCCAGTGGGTTATCCAGTAAAAAGAGACATGGACTGGTGTCCTGGAGCCCCTCTTGGAATTCTGGGGTCTGTCAGTGTTTGCAGACAGAGCCATGAGCACAAGGTGGGTGGCACTGGGACACAGCCCCCTGACATGCTCCTCACTCACAGCACACACCACCCATCAGCACCAACACTGCTCACAGCACAGTCAACTGGTGGTAGGGAGAAAAGATGAGATCTTTTGGGATCCTTGAAAAGATGGATCTTTTTCCATTTCTTTCCCCCCAGAATGTCCACACCATTCCAGGACAGCTCAGAGCAGGACCCAAGCCACCACATCCATGGCTGGGCTGTGCAGTGCAAACTCTACACTTGTAGACAGTCTGGGATGATCCTGGTTATATTCTCAGAATCTCAGCATCTCACACAATGTCCTGAGTTGGAAGGGACCCACAAGGATCATCAAGTCCAACTCCTGACCTTGCACAGGACAACCCCAAGCAGCAGTTTGGAGCCCCAGGGAAGCTCATCCATGAGAAGAGCTGACCCAGCTCCTCCTGCTCTCCCTCCCGCTGGGTCTGCTCACCTTGTTGACCACGATGAAGCCCTTGGAGTCGATGTTGATGCCACTCTGCTTGAGGAAACCTGTTGCTGGGACTGCACCTGTGGAGAAGGCAGATGCCACCACAGTATCCTGGTGTCCCACAGCCCCAGGGACTGACCTCAAGGTCAGCAGATCACTCCCTTGCATCAGACTCTGCCCCATCCGGGTCCCTACCCAAACCATCAGTGAAACCTTCCCATTGCCCTTTGCTAATGCTTGAAGAAAATTTTTTATTTTATTCTCTTGTACATATATATGTATATATTTTATTATATTTGAAAGGGAACCTTCAAGTTTCCAGCCAGGGCTCCTTGGCCTTTCCCCAACCTCTGCATTTCCTCCCCTCAACCTGTACCTTTCCATCACCTTTCCTTTTCCTTTTTTTGATCCTTTATTTTCCTTCACTCTTCACAAATCAGAGTAGTCAATAAAAAACCAGAAACAGAGTTAAATTAATTCTGTGATTTTTCCAGTCCACAGCATTTTGAAGTTACTGAGAGGGAGGGAAAGAAATTAATTTTTTTCTCACCCAGGTGTAAAGGATTAAAATACTTCAGTTTGGAGAGGCTATAAAAAAACCAACATCTTGAGAGGATGAAATTGCTTTGAATGTTTTTTTTTTCCTGGAAAAACTAAACCCATTACTGTTTTCCAAATGTCTTTTCAGTTGCATTTTGGGGTGGAGGCTCTAGAAGGACCTTTTTTAGATACAGAGGCTTATGTGTGGCAGCCAAGCAGGGCTGCTACATCACCACCAGCATCTCTGGCTACCCAAGCCCTCTCTGCCATGTCCCCACCAGCTTCTTCTCCACCCATCAAAGCCTCCCAGCTCTGCACCCACACAATGCCTTACCCACACCGACCACGCACACGTCAGCACGCAGGACCTTCCCACTCTTCAGCACAACCTCCTTCAGCTGCAGGAGACATTGGAGGGTACATCACAATTATTTTGGGGACAAAAAAAACCCTCCCTGTGTAGCAGCAGGAAGCCAAGCTGGCAGCTCTCCTCATTTTTGACATGCAAGTTGGCCAAAATTCCTTAGACTAGCAGCAGGAGGGTGGTGGGAGTAGTGAAGCCACCTGACATGCTGTGCTGGTGCATGTTTGCCCTTGAGGGCTAAGTCCAGGAATATGAATTTCAGGGGATGGGAAAGAAAGGAGAGCAAAAATCCAGCAAGGAAGGGAATGATAGCCCTGGGGGACGTTACAGTGAAGCCCTCAAGGATCCCCTGCCCACACTGTACCTTCCCCTCCTGCTCCCGCAGCTCCGACACCTCTGTCTGCATGTAGAACTTCACCCTGTTGCTCTCGAACATCTGGAGGGAGGACAAAGTACAGAGAAAGCAACATCAGGACACCAAACCACCCCTGGTCCTGGTGGCCATGCACTGTTCTGCCCACCCCTCAATCTGCACTGCAAAGGGGGACAGCACTTAGCACCCACACACCCCAACACGGGTCCAGAAGAAGGTGCTCTACAGCACATGGACCACCACAGGGAGGACACAGCCCATTCTTTGTGTCTACAGCCATCACAGCTTCAGCAATAAACATCAAAGTAATTAATCAGTGCAATAAGTAGAACAAGCAGACCCCACTCTGTCACCAAACCACCCCCTGGATGGAAAATCAACATCACCTTCATAACAGCGCGGCCAACTCTCTCCCCAAAGAACTTCTTGAAGGGAACTTCCTCCAGCTCCACCAGGGACACCGAGTGGGCTCTCTCAGCGAGGTAGGCAGCCACCTCCATCCCTGGGGAACAGAAGCAGGTCCAAGTGGCTGCAGGAACCCTCCTGGTGCTGCCCTGTGACCCCAGAGCTTGGCTGCAGTGAAGGAGCAGCTTTGCCCACTCAGACTAGGGAGGTTGGAGCTGTGCTACTGGGAGAACTGGGGAGACACCAGACCTGGTTACATCAGTTCAGGTGTTCTTAGGTGTAGGTTGCAAAGACCAAAGGGAGCAACTAGCCATGATGAAGCCTGGAAGTGCCTTGGGAAGCCATAGCACATGGAATGATGGAGCTCAAGCAAGGGGAAACTTCCTCTGAAAACAGGCCTTGGGAGCAGCTGTTTCCTCTGACAGCAATGGGAGAATTCTGGTGCTGGGAATTACATGGGAACTTTCACCAAGACATTTTCTGTCTATGGGATTTTTTTTGGAAATGGATCTTTTCCATGACCTGCAGTTGATATTTGGCCCCACACCACATATTTTTCTGTAGATCATATTGATCAAACCATTAAAAGAGGATTATTTTTATAAAAGAAGAAAACCAGATAGCAAACATTTTATAAAAAATTCCCCATCTATAACATGGGAATATATATACTAGAAATGGGAATATATATAATAAAAATAATTTACCCTTAAGGCTTGCGGAACCCACTATCATTTTGTAGGATCTACAATAAATTTTGTTAGAATCACATCAAGCAAAAAGAAGAACCATCAAGGAAACTAAGTTTTTTCCTGTGGATTGCAAAAATTCACCACTAAAACCTAAAAGAGAAATAAACCCACAGTCTTCCACCCACCAACAGGATGCTCCTGACTGAAACCAGATCTAGACACACTGGATTTGAGCCCACCCAACACCAGTACTGACCTTGCTGTGTGCTTTTTGGACTGGGACAGCAATATCTGTCCATGCAAGCCAAACCTCCTTGGAAAATCAATTCCTTTAGCAAGGGGATGTCCTCACACCCACCTGGGGTTGGAGGCTGGGTTACCCTAGGTCCAGTTTGGCAGGGGGGTTATCTCTAACTGGGCAGGGACTAACTAGGTGAGGGGCTGGGACCATGTGCAGGAAGAGGTGGAGAGCTGGGATGTGAGTGCTCACCCAGGAAGGAAGCTCCCACGATAACCACGTTCTTGCTCGTGGCCAACTTCACCACACGGTTGGCATCCTCGGGGGTTCGGATGTTGAACACATTTTCCACCTCCTTTCCTTTGCAGCTGAGAGCTTTGGGCCTGCAAAATACACACTGAGGGTGAGAATTGGGGGTTCTGGTGTAGAACAGGCTGTCCGTGTGTAAACAGTGTGCCCTGGGGGCCAGGAAGGCCAATGGGACCCTGGGCTGCATTAGGAAGAGCATTGCCAGCAGGTCAGAGAGGTGATCCTGTCCCTCTGCTCAGCCCTGGGGAGGCAGAGCTGGAGTGCTGTGTCCAGTTCTGGGCTCCTCAGGGCCAGAGGGACATGGATCTCCTGGAGCAGGTCCAGCAGAGTGTGACAAAGATGCTGACAAAGATGCGGAAGGGGCTGGAGCACCTCACTGAGGAGGAAAGGCTGAGGGAGTTGGGGCTGTTCAGCCCTGAGAAGAGTTGACTGAGAGGGACCTCACTGATGTATACAAGTATCTGAAGGAGGTTCCAAGAGGATGGATCAGACTCTTCTCAGTGGAGGAAACCAATACAACAAGAGGTAACAGCAGAAACCGATGCTCAGGAAGTTCCACCTGAACGTGAGGAAGAACTTATTCCCTGTGCAGTGACCAAGCACTGAACAGAGTGTCCAGAGAAGTTGTGGATT
>NW_008655299.1:6985-26004 GCF_000695815.1 Acanthisitta chloris | reverse complement strand
CCAGAACCATCAGGACGCAATCCTGAGCCATGTGCTCTGGAATGGCCCTGCCTGAGCAGGAGGTGGTTCTAGATAATCCACTGTGGTCCCTTCCAACCTGACCCATTTTGGGATTCTGTGATACAGGTACCTTTTTTGACCCTGAGGTAACACTCAGGACTGCAGATGTTCCTTCTGGGGCTCCAGAAGCATCCTGAACTTGCCTTTTTCTGTCTTTCTCTGGGCTGAAAACATAACACAGCAAAGCCAAGTGCTGGTAGACAGCGGTGGAGTGTCAGACCCCATAGTGCACTGGTGTACCTGCAGGACTGGGAGAGCTCCCTTTTGGGGCAGCACAGCACAGGACAGACTCAGCTTTACAAGCCTGTGCTAAACTGCTGTCAGGTTGTAATATTTTCAGCAGCCTAAAGGGACACAGAACACTCACTGTCATCCAGACAGCTCTTTGGAGGCAGAGATTGAAAGTTTGATAAGGCTCTACACTCTCCATTCCTGTGGACAAACTGCTGATCTGTAGCGGCTTAATTGTGTCCTCCCCAGACACTTACTGGAGTCCAATATATTTTTTAAACGTTTGTCCCCTCATACTTGACTCACATCTGGAAATGGGACAGGTGATCCTAAATAATTCAGATACCTTAAGAAACATTTACCCAGAGTAGCTGGAACTTGTGCATGAGAATTTGAAACTTTCATGGCACATCCCTGGAGGTGTTTAAGAGGTGTCTGGATCTGGCCCTGGAGGATATGGTTTAGGGTTTAGGGGTTACAGCAGAGACAGGTCACTGGTTGGACTTGATGGTCTTAAAGGTCTCTTCCAACCTTGATGGTTCTATGATTCTATGAAATCATTGACAAAGGCTTAAGCCTCTCTTGAACCTAATCAGTGGCTGGTGCTGATGGTGTTTTGGCTGGTGTTTCACACCTGCTGGGGCTGTGGCTGTGACCAGTGTCACACAGGGTTCCAAACCAGTCCCTACTCCAGCTGTTCTGCAGCATTCCTTCCCTGGGTGATAAATTATGCAGGGGCTACATTTCTCCTACTTCATTTTAGGGCTTGGTGGAAGAAGTACAAGGAAGCAGAGCCAAAATGCTTCATTTTCAATGTAAAGCACCAATTAAAAAAACCTCCTATTGAAAACAAACTGACCCACTACTTCCAGGGTGCAAGGGATAATGTCAGTCTGGGGTCATGCTCTGTGTTCCAGAATATCAACACTGCCCTTCCCTACAGCTGGACCAGGTTCTGTCCTGAAAACTCTTATTCTGGGAGCAAGACTCCCGAAAGGTCTGTTAGACTAGGGCAACAGCAACCCCTAATTAGAGCTGAAACAGCAAAGTGTTAAGCTTTAACTGCTGAGAAGGATCTTAAAGGCTGTCAGGAAATGAAAGATGGAAATTCCGAGGGTTGTCAGGGTTGAGTATTACTGAGGGGTGAAAAGAAGAGCAATGTGGCAAAAAATGAGCTCCAAAACAAAAATAGGATACTTCTACTTTGGAGGCTTTTGTCAAACAAAATAGGTTCAAGGTCCTGGACCCATCCCTGGGAGTGCTCCAGGCTGTGTTGGATGGGACTTGGAGCAACCTGTGCTAGTGGAAGACAAAGCCCATGTGTGCCCATGGCAGACAAAGACAGCTTTAAGGTCCCATCAACCCCAAACCATCCTGTGAGTCTATAATATATGATGATATATACATACAGATGTAGATATATAGATGTACAGACATATCCAATATCTTTGGTGCTCCTTGTCTTTTCCACAAACACTTGCAAACAAATTCAATGTCCAAATGTCCTGGCTCTATTTCACCCCTTATCCTCAGGCACAAGTTCCTCATGTTCTCAGATGAAACAGTTTCTCATGGTCTTTAAAATGTTCACCCATAACTTACGTGTTTCCTGTTGCTATCAGCAGCTTGTTGTATTCCATCTTGAACCCATCCTTGAACACAGCTATCTTGCTCTTGATATCCACAGCAGCAACCTGAAATCATTACTAAATAATGTTAAGGGATGAAATCCCAGAGGTTCACTGAGCTTCCAAGCCAAACAAGTTGTTTGGCAGGTCTTAGTACACTGTGTTAGTCTTAGTTTAAGTTAGTCTGTTAGTTTTAGTCCCCTCTGCCCACAGTTTGGCCAAGCCAGACCTTAAGTATTCCTAGCTGCCTTTTCACAAATCCATTAAGGTCTCATAAATAAAATGATGAGAAGAAATGTTTAAGCCATCACTGCTTGAAGGCTGGTTATCCAAATCAGAGGGCAACTGGTCACCCCAGATCCATGTGAGGATGCTGCCAAATGGTAGGTGAGATATGATGGCCACCATGGATGGACACCACAGATGGGCACACACAGGGTGTCCTTCATGCCATGGGAGCATTGCATTAACTGTGTTTTGAACAGCCCTACTTGCATTCTGGGGCACAAAGCAGGGGCTGGGGAAGTCCCAATGCTTCTGCAATGGCATCCAGTGAGGCAAGAACAGAGAGAGCTGCCACAGTCCCTAAATACAGCCTTGGAGCAGAAGACAGCCTGCAGGTACACACAGGACTCTCCTTACCTGCATTTCAGTCAGGACTTCTATGTCATAGGTGCAGAAGAACTCCTTGGGGCGCAGGGCAATCTGCTCTGGGTGGGAATCCATGGACTGCAAATAAAGACATTTTTCTGTCAGCTGCTGTGGGCTGAACGGGTGAGGGGAGAAATGGCTGGAACCAACATAAGTCAGTGGTGGTCTGAAGTCAGCACTTGTGGCCCAGGTTAAGGGAGTGGCTCTACAGGGCTGGAATCAAAGGCTGTTCAAGCAAAAGTCATCACAAGAGAAGGTCTGGACTCCGGTTCCTTCTCTTCTCAGCATGAGGCTGACACTCACTGGCTGAGGCAGGACCACAGCAAGTGCTTCAGGTTTACAGGAGCATGAGAAAAGCCTCATTTTACAATGAGGGTGCAGAGGCACTAGCACAGTTTGCCCAGAGAAGTTGTGGCTGTCCCACCCCTGGAAGTATTCCAAGTCAGGTTGGACAGGGCTTGGAGCAACCTGGGCTAGTGGAAGGTGTCCCTGTCCATGGCAGGGTGGTGGACTGGATAACCTTTGAAAGTCTCTTTCAACCCAAGCTATTCTGGGATTACTTGGAAAATGACCAGTTACGAGGGCAATGGAAGCCAGAAGAGCAATAAGAACAGTCAGCATGAGCACATCAGGACACACTTTCAAACACACCCAAGTTATGCAGCACAAGTTCCCTCAAAAGCTGAAGCAGTGGCATGGGGCCCATATCTGCTCATCTTCAGCAGCAAGGTAAAGGTTCTTGCTCTTCCCAGATTTTCCTGCTCAGTGGGGTGAGCTGTACATCATCTTTACATGCAATGTTAAGCCCAAGTTCATCTGCCTTCCTGATTCTGTGGCCACAAGCTCAGATTTAGGCTGAGGACAAGCTAAGCATCAAGTGATCTGCTGGATGTGCAGGTTGCTCCCTGCTCCAGGGCATCCCTCCCTGCCTGCAGCACAGCAGGGAGGGCATAGATGAGCAGCAGCATCTACCCATACCACACAGGCTTGACCTAGGAGGGACAAGGGATGTAGGAATGTCTTCCCCATCTGCCCACAGGGATGGATGTGCAAGATGCTTCTCCCTGGAGGTGTTTTGGTCAGGGGCTGGGATGAGCCTTGCCAAACATTCCCTGGCTGTGAGTTCAGACAATGCTGTGCTCAGGAGAGACCTGTGGCACAGGACTCGAGGCAGGGGCAGGGACATACAGGTTTTACTGCAAATTCTTTAAATGCTCCACATTTAGAGAGGAACACCTGACCCCACTGTGTCCTGCTGTGTGCAGGGAGGGCAGCACAGAGCAGTGCATACACGGGTTTTGCTGCTGTTTGGGACTCCAGAAACAGCAATGGAGGTGTGGCAACACACCAGGGAGCAGGTCATGGCCCAAAGGGGACAAAGAGGTCCAGCAGGACCTGGGGGCAGACTGATAACAGGTACTCAGCAGGACAGAAGAAGGGGCTGCAGCTTCAGAGAGCAAGAAGTTTGCTGCTTGCAGCTTCACATGCTCCTCCTCTGGTGACCCTGTACAGGGTTAATCACAACAGGATTAAGAAAAATCCTTTTTTTCCCCTAGCTTGTACCCCAAATTCTCCCTTCTCTTCCATGGGCTTTGTGCACCTTCCTAAAGTACAACCACAGCCAGAGGGTTTTAGTGGAGGGTTTAACAAACCATGTACAACATCTGTGGCATGTGAAATGTTCTTACTATTTAAGGGAGAGAATAAAAGCCAGTCTAAGGCTCACACATGGGGATAAGTGTGTGGGAGAGCTGCCTGGCTGGGGCAGGGACTGTGAGCTTCACTGAGCTTCCCCAGCACGACCTCTGTGACACTTGGATGTAGGTTTCAGCCAGCTGCTCCTCACCTCAGGCAGGGCTTGCCTAAGCACAGAAATAGCCTGAATGCTCTCAAAAAAGTCATTTGTATATTTGCCTTCCTTTGGAAATCCCTTTTTTGGGTGCTGGAAGCAGAGTTAGATGCTGTGATTGCAGAGTACCAGCCCCCATGGAGTACCATCCCTGGCATGAAGGGCAATACATAGTTCACCTCATGTGATGCCCAAGGTCAAATGCTGCTGTCCAGCCTGAGCTGAGGAAGGCTCAGGAATCAGCAGCCAAAAATGTGATTAGAAGATCAACCTGTGTCTACAAATTGGAATGCAAAAAGCAAATGAGATGTGACCATGTTGCTCCAAGCCCCATCCAACCTGGCCTGGAACACTCCCAGGGATGGAGCAGCCACAGCAGCTCTGGACGACATGTGCCAGTGCCTCAGCACCCTCACAGGGAACAATTCCTTCCCAATATCCCATCTAGCTCTGCCCTCTGGCAGTGGGAAGCCATTTCTCCTTGTCCTGTTCCTCCAGACCCTCATTCCAAGTCCCTCTGCAGCTCTCTTGGAGCCACTTTAGGCATTAGAATCCTTCCAGGTTTGGGCCAGCCACAGATTCTCTGGGCAACCTGTGCCAGTGCCTCACTGGCCTCTCATGGAAGAATTCTCTTGTTTCCATGCTGGGGAACTCTCAGTTCAGAGTATTAACAACTCCTCTTCAGTGTTTCATATTTCAGTCACCAACAGAAATGAAAATTCCAGGGCAAACAGGGACAGGATGGATAAGGAAGCAGAACCAGTGAATAACAGTGGGGAAAGGTCCTAGAGGAAATTTTAAAACTGGGTAGGAATGTGGCATGCCCAGAGTGATACAAACCTTACTGAGCTTTGGTCTGTCATAGGGCAAATGTCTGTCCATCGTGCACATCACGATCCGGTCAGAGAAACCCTCCTGGCGCAAAGTCTCTGCACAGACCAGCCCAGCTGCCCCTAAGAGAGAAGGAGACCAATGTTAGCCATGTGGATGAGAGGTCTGAACATAAACCCACTGGGGCTGACTCCCAAATCACCACCTCCACCAGCCCTGGCCTCACTTCACAGCCTTTCCCAAGTCAAACAGCATGGGAAGCCAGTCAGGGTGGATGCCCCAGGCAGGAGGAAGGATCCTCTCTCTGTAGAGCATGACATGAATCACAGAATCATCAGGGCTGGAAGAGACCTCTAAGATCAGCCAGTCCAACCATTAAGATCATCAAGTCCAACCATTAGTCCTCTTGCCTGGCCCTAAACTGTGTCCCCTGAAGGAGCACACCTGAGGAGTGTGTGAGATGCTTACACACCTCTCAGGGCCACAGGCAGCTGCTCAGACCCTTGTACTCCCCAAGTGGGGAAGAGTCTTGCAGCCTTCCTTCTGTACACACAGCTCCTGGTGAATTTATGACCAAGAACAGGGGGCAGGGAGCCCTTCCTTCTCCGTGGTTGTGTGACTCACTGCAAAGCATTTTCCATGCCATTTTTTTAAGGGGTTTTTGTTTGCTTGTTTCAATTACTGAAGAAAAAAACCCAGGCTAAATCAAACAAAAAGCTGCCAGACAACCCTTCTTCCCTGGCAAGCTCATGAGACCAGAGAGGTGAGAAGTTCTGAGCCTCTTCTCAGCCAAAGAAACGTCACTCAATGAGGAGTGTTTTTAGGGCCACAGTTTCTGTAACACCAATGAGAAGATGGACCTGGACAGTATCATGGTCCATCCTGTTGATGGAGGCAGGGACAGTGGAAGATGGGACTGGTTGGTGGACACCCTATGCTCAGTATGTTGAGCCAGGGCTGATGCTGCACTGATGCCAAGATGATTCTCACATGAGTGAGGCACTGAAATCTATTGCCCTCAGCTCTGCTGGGCATGGCTGATCTTGGGCTTCACTGCGGTCTCTTCTCAACACTTCTTCCTCACAACTCCAGCTTTGAAATCTTCTTTCCCATCCACCAGAACAGACTTTGGTCTTTAATAGATCTGTAAATTTCGCTGGTAAAGCCTGAGAAAGTTCCTCCAGTAACAACTAATGTTGCATGCAGAGTGACCTCGCTGAGGATTTTGATGACTGTCCAGCCCTGCTGCACACCAGAACATTCCAGCTGACCTCAGGGAGCAGCAATGTCCCACCCTGGCCTTCAGTCAGCAAACAGCAGGGGCACAAGGAAGGGAAAAATGTCACCCAGCAGGAAGGGGAAAGCTAGCCAGGCTGGTTTTCCCCTCTGCTCAGGCTGTGAGATACAACTTAGATGATCCCAATTTCCACAGTTGGATCTAGTGACCTGAGGATTGTAATCAAGCAAGAACAACCCATGTGCCAGGAGCAGCCATTCCCTCCTAGGCCCAGGTCCAACAGCTCTTGCCCTCCTTCCACCCTCCATTTCCCCACAACATGGTCCAGCCTTGGTGTCCAACCCATCCCAGAAACTTGGTAGATGGAATTCACCCCATCAGGCTTTTCACAAAAATGGCAATAGACAAATGGAGTTGGGACAAGAGGAGAGAAAAGATAACTTGGCAGCTTTGCTGGTTTTGTCAGTGATTTGATATTTGCTGGGAAGATGCAAGAACTGATCTTTGGAGAAGCACCTTGAGGTGAGAACTTTGGAGCGGCAATGGGATGAGACTGAGATATGCAAGGCCCAAGAGAAAAAGGTGTATCCACATCACAGGGACACCTGAGAGGACTTTACACTCATTAGCTGTGGAAATCAGGGGTTGCTGATGTACTGGGAAGGGTGTAGAGGGAAGAGAGTTCAGGGTACCCACTCCAAAGGGCAGTAAAAGGGTATGACAAAGCTCCACAGACCAGAGCACAGGGCACCTTTGGACCATCAGTGTGTAGGACAAAAAGGCTCAGGAAAACTCTCTGGTCTGGCCCTTTGCACAAGGAGGGTCACAGGAAGGGTGACAGAGGTGAATGGCACACAGACACCCTGTTCCCTGCACTCCCACCCAGAAGGGACACACACAATGGTTCCAGCCTGTGGTGGTCCCACTCATACCTGCACCAATGATCAGTACATTGGTACTGCTCAGGTTGTAGTTGCTCAAGGAGATGCACTTTGCCATCATCTTTGTCCTCCTCTGTGTCTGAAGAGCCTGTGCCACCACCAACAAGAAGAAAAGTCATTACCTTCTCTCAGCTTTAACCTGGGCAGTGGGACAGGGATGGGGACAACTGTGGTAGTGTCATAAACCAGCTTGGATAGGAAGGGAACAACCACACCCTTGTACCCAAGGAGGACTCCAAACCCCTGCTCGTCCAAGTACCATTCCACCTTCCAGTGCACTACCCCTTACAAGGCACAAAAGGAAAATAAATCCATCATGTTCTGCAAATCTACCCAGGTGCACTGAGCTGAGGGGGCAAAATAGGAAAGGCAGCCTAGGTGTGTCCTGGTGCAATTCTGCATCAACAGGTGAGATGAGAATGCAGAAGTCCTATCAGGAGTTTTATCCTGAACTTGGGCAGAGCTTTTATACCTCTGATAGTCAAAGCTGATGGACTTATCCAATCCACCAGAGCACACCCCAGGGCCTGTGCCACTGTGGCCCTGCCACACAGCACCCTGTTCCCAGCCATCAGAACCCAAAATCCACTCCTGGTAGAGGGAACAGTCTCAGCCCTCTCATCACAGCCTACATAAATCAGCTGGAATTGAAGTGCTGCCATTCAGGTGACCTCTATGGATCTAACCCAAGTGCTGTAAGGGTCCATTGGGCTCTAGGCCTCTGGATTTGCACATGTTTTGGTCTCTTATATGTGTATGAATAAGAAGAGGCTTTCCAGGAAAAAAAAAAAAAGTTGTCAGTGGCCTGAACAGGCTTTGGTCTGCATCCCATCAAGGGATTCTGTGATGAGCAGGAGCTGACGTCTGAGCTCAAAAGAGAGCACAGGTGGCCATCATCACTATGCCACATTCAGACAAGGCCAAAAGGTTGATGGAAGAGACAAGTTTCATGGGGCAACTAAATGAAAAATCACTCTAAGGTTAAAGAAACATAGGACAAATTCAGGACAAACACCTGTAAGACCTGGAACCAAGTATCCAGCAGCTGCAGAGAGGCTGGGAGGGAGTGGGACACAACACCTCTGCTCTGCTCCACTTGTGCCTTCACAGCTTCAGGCTGTTGCTCAGACAGGACAAGGCTAGGTGGACCTTTGGTTCACCCATGATGGATGCCCAGGCAGTTTCCCTGCTAGAGGACCAAAGGGAAAGCATTTCCTCCCACCACTCCCATGTATGTAGAGCAAAAAGCAAAAGCATTGGTCTTGATTTGGGGATGCCTGTGGCCCCTCACCTGCTTGCTTGCTCGGATGTACACCTTCTCCTTCTCAATCTTCACCTGAGGGTGAGAGAACAGGGGTAGTTTGCAGGACAGAGAGCTCCCTTCATACAACAGCTAATGAACAGAGCAGCAATGACACCAGGTCCCTGTGAGAGCAGCTCAGGCCATGGCAGGGCTTACCCCAGCCTGAGCCTGTGGGATATCTCCTGCTTCATGTCAACCATACACTGATGCACAACCTGATTTCTCTCTCAAGCTCATGGCTGGTTTCTTATTCCCACCCAAGTCCTCCTCAAGAGATCTCCCAGACTGGGCATCTCCACCCCCAGGTTCTCAGGAGGTGTCTGATGCCCGTGGCTCTGTGCAAGGGAACTGCAGGGAGAAAGGAGCTGAGGGAGGCACTGCTCTCCACTGGACACACCAGCACGTGCTTGGAAAACATCTGTTCCATGCCATAAAAAGAATTTCTTATCCCAGTGCAGAGTTATTTTGTGGGTGACAACAAGCTGAGTGGTGTGGCTGATGCTCCAGAGGGAAGGGATCCATCTACAGGGACCTGAGCAGGCTGGAGTAATGGGCCCATGGGAACCTCATGAGCCTCAACGGGGCCAAGTGCAAGGTGCTGCACCTGGGTTGGGACATCCCCCAGTACTGATCCAGGCTGGGGCTTGAGGTGAGCTGGGACTGTTCAGTGGTTAGATGGGATGCTGGGAATAAATTCTTGGCTGTGAGGGTGCTGAGGCACTGGCACAGGTTGCCCACAGAAGCTGTGGCTGCTCCATCTCTGAGAGTGTTCCAGGCCAGGTTGGATGGGGCTTGGAGCAACCTAGGCTAGTGGAAGGTGTCCCTGCCCATGGCAGCGGGTGGAATGGGATGAGCTTTAAAGTCTCTCTGAAGCCAAATCATCCTGTGATTCTGTGTTTTCCTGTGCTGCTGCAAGGACAAGGATCTCACCTGGAACCTGGGTAAACTGTCCAAGCCAGGAAAGTCCTCGATGTCACCTGTGCCGATGTTGAAACAAGCTCCATGCCAGGGACAGCGAACTCTTCCTTTGGACAAAACCCCTGCAAGGAACATGGCAGAGCAGGGTTGGTGCTGCCCTGCAGCTGCATCCTGTCCCCTGGGATGGCACCTCTCCCACAGGACACATGGCAGCTCATGTGCACCTGAATGGGCACAGTGAAGTTCTCTCAATGTGCCCATGGGACATGTTCAGCTAACTAGGACCAACCTGGATCCTGTATGAGTGATCCCATCTAAAATGCCCTGGATGGCAGTGCCCACCAGTGCCTCTAGGCACAGCTCCAATGTTGCCTGCTCCACCTGGTATCCTTGCCCTCTGACCAGGATAGAACCACTGTCCACAGGTGTGTGTTCCTGTCCCAGTGTGCCCTCCCAGGATTTGATGCAGACTGACCTTTGACCAGTGGAGCCCCATAGTGAGGACACTTGTGTCCCACGGCGTGGAACTCGCCGCCCTCCTTGATGAGCAGAGCCTTCCCACAGCCCAGGTCCACTTCCCGCATTCTGCAGAGGAGGAGCACGGAAAACACTTGGCAAAGCATCTACCAGGCAGAGAACACCATCCCCTCATCCTGCTTCCCAGCCCTGGTCCCACCAGACCCCCCACATCCTTCAACATGCTCACCACTGGCTCCAGGTGACTACAGGTGTGTCACTCCTTGTCACCAAGACAGCTTTGGTTCTGCTGTTCCCAGCTTGGCACACATCCAAGCTAGGACATTGAGTGTCAGCATCATCATCCATCACTGTGCCAAGAGGTGGCCCAAAGCACCTCTCCAGGTGCTGGGGAACCAGCTGGTAGTCTCTCCTCAAGTCCAGGGGGTCAGGATGAAGCTTTCCAGCAGGTAACAGCAGCAAAAAACTAAACTGGGTTTGCTGCAACACCATGCCCCTCCATGGCTCCAGCAGCTCAGCAGGTTCCTGCTGGGCTTGTGTTCAGTCTTTCAAAGTAAACACAACATTTCAGTGCTGAAAACCAGGAGAGGTGACTCTGACCCTTCGAGTCTGTCTCCCTGCACCTCAGGGGTTTGTGCTCTGGTCCTGGCCATGTCCCAGGGTCAACAATGTGGGTAACCTTTTCCTGTCTATCCCTCAGGACAGCAGACACCTATGTGTGACCTCTTGGCTGTTTTTGCAGAGTGGAGCTCACACAGTGACCTCCTGCCAGCACTGGGCTGCTGTCCCCAGCTCTGTGCCACGAGGGGCTTCACCTCCCTGGTGCTGCTGGGCTCAGCCTTGCTCTGCACAGGAGCCAACAAACCTCAAGCCATTCCTCTGGAGGGGTTCAGGTGCTCTGTGAAAGCCACAGTTGCTGATAGGCCAAAAGAGGATCAGTTTAGATTGTATATAAGAAATAAGTTTTTACAGTGAAGGTGGTGAGGCACTGGCCCAGGTTGCCCAGAGTGGTAGTGGATGCCCCAAACCCGGGAACATTCAAGGTCAGGTTGGACATTGGTTTGAGGTTGGACCTTGGTCCTTCACTTGGTATGTTTAGTCTGGACAAGAGGAGACTGAGGGGAGACCTCATCACTGTGTACAACTTCCTCTCTTTTCTCTGTGACAGTGACAGGACCTGAGGGAACAGCTGGAGCTGTGTCAGGGGAAGTTTAGGCTGGATAGCAGGTAAAGGTCCTTCCCCCAGAAGGTGTTTGAGCACTGAACAGCTCCCTAGGGCAGTGATCACAGTCCCAAGCCTGACAGAGCTCAAGGAGTGTTTGGCCAACGCTCTCAGGCACAGGGGGGACTGTTGGGGTGTCCTGTGCAGGGACAGGAGTTGGACTGATGATCCTTGTAGGTCCCTTACCCACATCTTCAAACCCACTTTGGGCAAGACTTTGGGCAGGTGCCTGCTCCACCTGCATCAACTGTCCAATGACAACTGCTCAGTTTCCGAATTTCCTTGCCAGTTTCCGAATTTCCTTGCCACCTTGGGTGAAAACCAGCAGAGTTCATCACACTTGACCTCAGGAGCTGTTTAGTCCAGGCAAATGGGCAGCTCTGCTCCCTCCCCATATAGGACACTTGGCACTTGGAGTTCTTCCCTCAGCACGAGAGGAACTGAGTAGTACAAGTCCTGCTGCATTCCTCAGCTGATAAAACCTGTTAAATGGCAACTATAACTCCCTAGGAAGATAAGATAAGTGAAAGAGTTTACAGCTCACCCTCGGAGCTGTGTGAGCTGAGAGTCAAAAACAAGACCT
The DNA here is from genome assembly GCF_000695815.1 of Acanthisitta chloris. Lineage (NCBI taxonomy): Eukaryota > Metazoa > Chordata > Aves > Passeriformes > Acanthisittidae > Acanthisitta > Acanthisitta chloris. The sequence goes on along the minus strand of NW_008655299.1, from coordinate 14,073 downwards.
GATGTCTTCAGGGCAGCACACAGCCACCTGCAAGTCTCCAGTCCTGCACTCACTCCAGAGCGATCCTGAGGACGAATTACACTGCTCTGCTCTCCTCTGAGCTGTTTGCTCACTTGGGAATTTGTCCTGTTGCCCCACTTCACTTCCCACTTGGGAAGCACTGGTTAAAACTCAACTCTGGCCAGCAAAGGACCTTTGCTCAAAAGCTGCAGGAGCACTGGGGGCTGTTTTCCAAGTACAGCAGCACCAGCTTATCCCCCAGTATCTCTTACTGGTTCTGCTGCTACCAGAAAGACAGAAAGGGTGAGGAAAAAGAGCCCTCTGTGCTTACAGGCTCCACTAATACAATGCAGAGGTGTCCACATCCTCGTGCCAGTGCCCTGCACTGCTGCTGTGCTCACACACACTCCTGCCCAGCACAGTCCTTGGGAGAAGCATCCTGGAAAATCCCTCTGGGTCTCTTCTGGCCTGGCCCATTGCTTACATGAGCTGTGGGACCCTCTCACAGCAGCTCTCTCTTGAGTTAGACTCAGTCTGCTAGAAAGCAGCTATTCTCAGCCTAAAATGTCTAGTGGTGGCTCATCTGCTGCCACACTTGGTAGTGTGTTTCAACAGCTGATGCACATGGGACTGAAGTGTGAGCTCAGTTCCCAAACCAGTGCCAATTCCTAGCCCAGGCTTGAGCTGAGTTGCTCCCTGCTATGGCCACCTGCAGCCAAGTATGTTCTCACAGGCTGTAGCCAACTCCCTCTCAGCTTCCCTAGAGCCACAGGAGCTCTCCAAATCTTTTCATCTACCATACTACTATACAGAGAGTCAGTCTATCTATCCATAGAATCACAGGATCTCAGAATGGTTTGGGTTAGAAGAGACCTTAAAGCCCATCTCATTCCATCCACTGCCATGGGCAGGGACATTTTCCCCTTGCCCAGGTTTCTCCAAGCCCCATCTAACCTGGCCTGGAACACTATCAGGCATGGAGCAGCCACAGCTGCTCTGGGCACCCTGTGCCAGGGTTGGTTAACACAAGCTGAGCAGAGCCTCTTGAGAAGTTCTGCTACAGAACATCACTTCTCTCTGAGGTGAGTCCCAGTACAGACTGTGCAGGAAACAGCAAATCTCTGGTCAAAAAGAGTTGTCAGTTGTGATGTGAAATTTGATCTTACTAAGTTGAATTATCATCTCCAGAACCTCTAAAGAATGATACAGACATTCATTTTGGGTTATAAGGTCTCTCAAGTTTCACCTGTAAAAGGTTTAGGTACTTACTGTCCATTCTCCAGGTCTTTCACATGACACACAGATGCTTCCACCACATCCTTTGGGTTGTGGTAGGGGTTGCTGGCAATTGGATGCTCCTCCAGGTGGTAGTGCCTGGCAGTGCCATTGACTTTGTAGATCAGGGGACTGGCCTTCCCGTTAGGTGACATCTCCTCCTTGCTCCTCTCCTTCTCAGGGATCACTACTTCAATTTTCACTTCAACTGCAGGAGCAAACAGAAACCTTCATTCAAGTGAAGCCAGAGGTTTTGCTGCCCTTCTGCCCCTCCCTCCTTCCCTGGATGTGGAATGAAGCTGACAGACATCAGAACAGACATTATTTGTTGCCTTGCCTGAGAAGATAAAGCATTTAACATCAAACTCAGCTTGATTATCCAAGCCCATTATTCCTCTGTTCTTTCTCCATCAGGCACTTTGCATGCATGAAGTACATATTCTTGCAAGCAGACATGAGTCATTGGTGCAAAACAACCCCTCAGCCACAGTTTCTGTCCTGTTTAGTGGAAAACAGCTTCAGGCAGCTCCATGTGAGGCATGCCAAGGCCTCTGGGGTTCAGACAGACTTCAAAAACCCCTTTAATTGTTTGTAGGTAATGTTAACTGAAAGAGAAAGCCAACACTGCATGGTGCATAAAGCTGCTTCATTAGATGGAGACCAATTAATAAGGAACTAGAAATACCCAGAATTATTACCACATGAGGTTTTAGGTGCAGAGTAAGTCTTCAGTGTTAGGATGGTCTGTTTTATTCAGGTGTACACCACTGAACAGGTCTGATAATAAAACATCCCTGTCCTGGGGACCAGGGAACCCAGGGACACATGGGATGGTGGGGAGCAGAGGGGTTCACCTTGGCCACCAGGACATGCAGAGGTTACTGTGAGGGTGCTGAGGCACTGGCACAGGTTACTCAGAGAAGCTGTGTCTGTTCCATCCCTGGAAGTGTTCCAGGCCAGGTTGGACAGGGCTTGGAGCAACCTGGGCTAGTGGAAGTTGTTCCTACCCATGGCAGGGGGGGGAAAGAGATGGGATTTAAGGTCCTTCCAACCCAAACAATCCTGTGATTTGATGTCCATCCAAGCTCCCCAAAAGGCAGTGCACACTTACCCTCCCTGCACTCCCACCTACTGCCCCATGCCTGGGGTGGGCAGGTTGGGAACAGCAGCATCAGAGGAAGACACCAATGAGCTCTCACATCATAAAAGTGAAAAACATCACTTTATCTCCTAGGGACTTCATAAAGCTAAAGCCATTAATATTAATAATAACCCCCAGGGAGTTGCCCAGGGGGAAGTGCTAGAGACTGGAGAAGTGTCTCAGGCACACAGGAGATTGCTGAGCTTTCCCCATTTTATAAATGTCATGAACATCAAAATCTGTACAGGAGATAAAAATTAAAGTTCACAAACTAAACAGCTTAAGGAAAGGCAAAAAGATGGGGGAAAAGAATCCCTGCAGCAAGAGAAGGGTGCTGGATCTTCCCAGCCTCAACCATTGTCCCAAATCGCTTATTGCAAGAACATTGAGGTGATGAAAGAACAGGTATGGGGAAGGTCCTTCATTTCAGAAGGGAAAAGAGTGTGGCCACTCCATAGGTGCTGGAGGCAGGTGGCTGTTTCAGAAGTCCTCTGAGTTTCTGCTGTTTGTGTCACCTCAGCAGGACAGGGGATGGGGCAGCTTTTTGCTAAAGTACCAAATCCCTGCACTCACCAGGGCAGAATTCACCAGGGACACTAACAGACAGGTACAGGAGAGCAATTTTCTGTGTATGAACACTGAAGCAAAAGAAAACGTCAACCTCTGCTGTGCTGTGGCAGCTACAGGAGTTAATGCAAACTAACAGGGCCAGCAATGTGCATTAAAATACTGCTATGAGCAGATTTATTCCTGGAGCGCTAGAGAAGCAGCTCAGCTACTGCAGGTACCCAGCAAAGAGGTTGCTCTCCTTAAACACTGCCTTCCTATGGCATTGGGAGAAGCAGACATGGATTTTCCAAGACAGAGTTAGAATCTATAATGAATGCCCATTTATGCCAGTCTCAATGAAATACTTTTGGCCAAAGAAACAGGAGGCTGATGTCATAGGAATTCAATCAGATATTTATCTGGGGTGAACATGGCTATGCATCCTTGCAGCCAGACTGTGGAGCTGGACCATGTGGCAGGATGAGACCGAGCTGGCACTGGCAAAGTGGATGGCTCTGAGCCCTAACAGTGACGGTGACATCAATACCAATTTGCCCTGCAGGGAACAACCTCCATCTCTCACTTGGCTGATGCCCCAGGGCTTTGTTTTCCAGACCACATTTGGGTCCGGTGAGCACCTGGACTGCTCACTGAGCCACAAGCATATGAACCTGCAGAGATGAAGATGGAAATGTAAGTCTGAGCATTTCACTACTTCCTCAGTCAGAAAAACATATGCAGGAAGCAGCGGGTCTCTGGCACTGGTGACAGCATGCCCAGACATCCCTGCTCAGTGCTCACCAACACTGCTGGACAAATGTCCAAAGGAAAAGAAGAAGAGGTATAAAGCCTTCCCCCCTCCTATTTTAGGCCCCACACTTCACCACTTGCCTCTGTGGGAGAAAACTCCCACTTGCCTCTCCTTGATCATTTATCCCCCATCTCCTCCTCCTTCTTCTCACCTCCCCCAGCCCCAAATGGGATGTCCCTCTGGCCTGAAACCTGTATTCCCAAGGTTTATTTTTTCCAAAGTCAGCACAGAGTAACTCCACCACCATGGTTACATTTGGGGGCTCACTGTGCCCTGTCCGAGCTGCACTCTCCACCATTCCCGGGGCTTGCCCACACTGCCACAACTGCAAACCCCAATGACAGCAACTTCAGGTGGTCTCAAAGAGACTCCAAAACATTTCTATGGACCATTTCCCCTCTCCTTTCAAGGCCAGGTTGGATGGGGCTTGGAGCAACCTGGTCTAGGGGAAGGTGACCCTGCCCATAGCAAGAGGTTGGAATTGTCTTTTACAGTCCCTTCCAATCCAAGCCATTCTGTGATTCTATTAAAAATTATGGAATTAATAGCAAAGCCACCACATCAAACATGCTTAGCTCTGCTCTCCCTCTCCAGATGCTCTCAAAAACCAGGAGTTAGGACTGCAGGCACCCTCAGAACCAAGCCCAGGACACACATCCAACGGCACCTCCAGCAATGTGCAACATCCCTGCGCAGAGGGCACATTCTCTGTGAAACACATCCTCTGTGTGAACACAGAGCCCACCCCTAGACACCCCATGTGCTGCAGGGAGGCAGCTCTGCCCCACCATCAAGCCCTGAGCCCAGCAGAAGAAGGATAATCACAATGAACATGTTGTGAAGCTGCTCCCCCACACCCGGCGCAGAGACGGCTCACACCGAGCTGGCGCACGATGGTTCCATCACCCGTCATCCTGCCCTGGCTGTGGGTGCTGCCATCCCACACAGGCTGCCAGCTGGCAGCTCATCCCCAATGCATCATGCAAGTGAGACAAACCCCAGGAAAAAAAATCCTGCAGAGATTGAGAGCTGGGCCTTCAGACGAGGATCTGCTGTCACGGGACTGCAGCACTGGAGATAACAGCAGCTTACTCACTGCTTGAACGTAAGCTCTTAATTAAACACTGAAATATCAGGATGGGGTCGGGCACTGCAGCAGCAGTCAGACCTCAGGGCTGGCCACCAGTACAGTCAGCACAGCTATTTAGGGATTTAGGCTTCCACCCCTCAAAACACTTGTACCACTGATCTGCTCATCAAAAGGTGATGTGTGTGCAGTGCCAAGGTTAACTCGAGGGTGCTCAGGGGGACTGAGAGTCTCTCTGGGAGAGGAGATGAAGCAGATAAGGACCTCGTGTGAATGAGTGTCTGAAAAAAGTGTCTGAACCAATTCTGTTGGCTCCAGGCTGCCTCTGAAATATTCCCTTCGTGTGGAAACAGCACCGATGGAGCAAATAGCTCAGTTCTGTCCTGCCTCTTTATTCAGACAGGCTATAGGTGGGTTTTTTGGAATAGGAAAGTCCAATATTCAGTGTGATGGTGCACAGCTCCCACACAAAACAGGAATGGCAAATACTATAAGATGGCTGTGAAACCACTTTGCCAGAACAATCAGTATCCCTAAATGCCTCTGTTTTCTTCCTTGCACTTGCTGGTTTTATAACCTCGAGATGAAGTCCTGCAGTCAGAGCTGAGCTACCCAGGGACTGAGGGAGGTTTGTCTGAAGCCTTTGAAGACAGCTAATCCAAACTGGAGCTGGGGGGGTGTGGGTGGGCAGTGAGTCTCAGGGTGACATTTTCAGTTATTTGGCATTGCTATGCTCTCTGTGAAAATCCACAGCTCAGGAAAGACACCTGCAGAGCACTGGTGTTCCAACACCAGTCCAAGATTACACAGAGCCTTGCTGATGGGCTACAATAAAAAGTGGAGCTGCCAGCAAAGTTTGTCACAAGTTTAGTCAACAAAGGCTATGGATTCCTGGATGCATTTTCACTCCTTAAACATTTCAAGGAAGGATAGAAACAGGGTTTTCACAAAGAAAACTTAAAGAGCACAGTGTCCAATTCCATATCACCTTGGCAATGACTCATAACACCATTGTGCTACAGGTCAAGGGCAGAAAACCACCTTTCTTTTCTCCTTGTGCCTTGCATAAATGAGGGACCTCACTCATGGATGCTCAGTGGGTCACAGTTCTATTGTCCTTCTGACCTTTTGAGTCCTTCAGCCTGAAATCCTCCATGCCTGAGGCAGTGAAGACAAATTGCCAATGGAAGGTCCCCAAAAACCAGTTTTCCATCCACAAAGGTTACACATGGATGCTGATTGACCTGATACATCAGTGCCACTATCTGATTCCCCTTGTGCTGGGGCACAAGCAGGTAACAAGGTCATCCTCCATCTCCCTCTTCAGGGGCCAAAACAAGCTGCAGGGTGGGAACTGGGAGCTCTCCTTCACAGCAGCTTCAGCAATGCTGACTGGATTGAAAAAGCCACACACACCCCAGCATCAGTCCCTTGGGTCCTGCACTGGGGTGACGTGGATGCTACTGGGTATGATGACCCCAGGTGACCATACTGTGCCTGCTCATGCTGGCAGGGGCTCAGAACAAGGCTGAACATTGACACTTCCACATCAGACCCCCCTCAACCAGCCAGTTTGTCTGTGCAGCCAGCAAAGCAGCCCCTTCCCCACTACACATACACCCACCTGCCCCAAACCACAGAGCAGGGAGCTCACCCAGCCATAGCAGGAGGGAGCCAGGCAAGGGGAGCATCCTTGATGTTCAGGTGCCTACCAACTGCTTTCCCCACTGGAAGCATCATGCATGGAAAAGCCTTGCCAGGAAAATCAAATCCTGAGAGCAGAGCAGCCCCAGGACCAGGTCTGGGTGATGGGACTGGGAAAGCACCTCTTGGTTGTCCTGCTCCTTCCCAGGTCAGCAAGAAAACTAAGGACTGGCCAGTGAGTGACAAAGCTACAGCAGAAGGAAGGTGATGGAGCCCCACATGTCCATGCAGGGACAACTGTCACCCAAACCCACCCTGGGGCACAAGGCGGGCAACTCTGCCCCACACACAACAAGAAGGCAGAAGCAGGAGGGTGCTGAGATACAAGGAGATGGGACAAAGCAGAGCTCCCCTCCCTCCCTCCCACCCACACCCCCCTGGCACCGCTGCAGCCCCCCACAGCTCCCTGCCTGGGAGAGAGAGAGCGCCAAGGAATTTGGGGGGATTAAGAGCCCAGTAATCCTCCCTGCGGGAGCCGAGCATTAACATTCCCCCGGGCAGCGTCCGCACCGCTGACCTAC
>NW_008655299.1:0-6944 GCF_000695815.1 Acanthisitta chloris | reverse complement strand
CTGGTTTGGGCTTGGAGAAGCATCCTCCCATGGCTCCGGGCGGGACAGGCAGTAGGGATGGGCAGGTCAGCGAGGACACATCCTTGCATGGTACATGGCCAGGCAGTCCCGGCTCCAGCGGAGATCCACACCTGCGTCGGGGAGAAAAGCTCCGTGAGAGCTGGTCCTGGCCGGGAAAGGGAGTGCTATAGGGAGGGGAAGGCAAACCCGCGCTCACAGCTGCAGGCAGGGGCAGCAGCAGCACACGCAGGGCAGGGACACAGAGCCACACACACCCCCAGGGACTGGGGACAAGGGAACACCATACTGGGAGCCACTGGTAAATTCAGTTATGAAGTTTCTGACTTCAGTTATGAAGTTTATATATTCAGTCCTCTAAAGTTAATTACAAAAACCCTCGTATCATTTATGGTCAGACTTTAATAACTTGCCAAAGCCCTGCCTTCGGGAATTAAAGCTCTAAGCACACAGGTCACAGCCCAAATACAATGATTAAACCATAAATACATTTCAGTTGGGTTTTTTTTTTCTGTTATTATTAAGTGATGGAAAAAAAAGAAATCTGCTTTATTGCCTGGCCCTGCAGGTTCCCCTATTCCAGTCATGCTCATTCCTGCAGAAATGCCATTGGCTTTGGAACAATTAATTATTTAAAGGCCACCCAGAAAGGTGATGGGGTGGATGGCAGAAGAGTGAATCCCAAATATGCCTCACAAGAGAATCACTCCACTTGATTCTCTTGTGGAGAATTAAATGGTTCCCATTGGAACATCTTCTCCAACCCTCTCAGAGATGCTGATGTGGGACTGGTTTCCAGCTGGTCTGGCTGGTTTTACCAGGCACTTGGGGGGATGTCAGTGTCCTGAATGTCAGTCATTCATCTGAGATGCCTTTGCTTTGTTTGGACCTTAAAGATGGCAATGTGCAGCCATCCCCTCACTTCACATGTCCTAATTTCCCTACTGATGGTCCCCCCAGGCCCTTTAGAGGCACTGAGATACCTGCACCTCCCAGAGCAGGCCAGACAGAAGTGGATGCTATCAGAGATGTCCCTTCTCCACTCCTGGATTTCACCAGACTAAAGCAAAGTGGTTCTTGGTAGGATTTCAGCTGTTGCCACCAGAGGAGAAGCTCTCTGGCTGCCCCCAGCCTCAGGCCCAGCAAGCACATAGAGATGTTTCAGAGTCACCTGAGACCCAGCTGGTTGCAGAAAAGCACAAGGCTGCCCTGCCAGACTAACTCAGGGGACACAACAGGATTGTGTCACTGCTAGTGGCATCTAGAAGTACTGATCTGGACCTGGATCCTGCAGGACACATCGCCAAAAGCTCCTCTCTGTTAGGAGAAGGAAACAAGCTTATATACAACACAATCTAGCTGAAACCAGGGTCACCCATAAAACCTTGCCAGGTCCCAAAGGGTGATGCCCTGACCAGCACAAGGTGTCCATGCCTCAGTAAACCTCTTCATCATCTGTGCCCCGGACAAAACAACACTCTGTGCCACATGGCTGGACAGGAACATGTTCAACATCTACTCAAAGAGGGCAATAAGGAGTGGGTTACCAAAATATGAGGCAACTGTCATGGTGCCGAGGAACATAATGTCCAGTGTGAACAGGGAACCAGCCCTGCACCAGGCTGTCTGCAGAACTCCATCACCCCCAGACAGCACAATACCAGGGACACCATCCTGCTCCCAGTCAGGAGAAACAGGGAAAATAATCCAGTACCACTGACCCCAAGCACTTCCCCTGCACGGCAGTAAAATACAGCAAGATTCAGTTTGAGAGCAGCTCAGGGGTATCAGAAGGACCACATGTCTCAGCCCAGTGTCCACTGCCCTGACGTGCCAAGAGCACCCACGTGCCATGAGCAGGCTGGAACAGGGCAGGCAGGGGGGGACACTCCAGCCCACACTCCCTGCCAGGCTTAGGCACCCGTGCTTGGAGCAGGATCCAGAGCCTGCACCACTTGTGAGCAGTGCAGTGCTGACAGAGCTATTATTAGCACTGTGCTACTGCTCACTGCGGTGCCCCAGGCTCCTATTTTAATCGAGTGCTCTGTTGTGACTCCAAAATCTTTTCCAAGAGCTAATGTGGTAACTATAGAACTCTATCAGTATATTAGTACATTGGAGGGATAAATAATGGGTTTTTTTTTCCCCGCCCTCAGCATCAGTTTGTGGTTATTGCCACAGTGTTGTTTCCTCACCTGGCATCCAGGTCCTTCCCATCCAGCTGCAGCATCTGGCAGCACCTGTCCTGCTGCTGTGAGTAATCCTGCATTGCCTGCCTAGAAGTCTGGCACAGGTCTCAGCACTGAGCTATGCCCAGTGATACCTCCCAGACACACCAGTTTGCAGGCCAAGCTAGCTGCAGCTGGAGACCTCTGAGCACAGACACACACCTGACACTGCTGAGTCCCCTCAGCTACCAGTCACCCACTGTGGGAGGGGCTCCTGGTGCATATAGACACCAACTGCCCCTGTGGCCTCTCCAGCCTCCTCCAAACGCTTTCACTGTGCTTCTGGCTGCACCCTCACCTTTAGTGGCCATCACCCTGGCCTCTGTTGCCCCTCACCTGCTGGCCCTGGCCACACCAGCCCTGAGTATCAGCAGAGGGAGAAGGGGGAGGGGACAACTTCTCATCCCCTTCCCACTTGCCCAGCACTGAGCATGGCCCCTTGCCAGGGCTCCTCAGGGCCATTTCTGGCCAGGGATTCCCTGCTGTAGCAGGGCCAGGAGTCCAGCTGTGTCCATGATCTCTGCCTCTCTTCCCCGTGGCAGCTTTGTTTTTGTAGTTTTCAGTCACTTGTAGCATAGGTCTTCTAAGGTGATATCCAACAGCTCCACACTCAACAGGAGCCTCTGCTTTTTAACTGCCCCTGCATACAATGAAATGTTCTTGTTATTGCATCTGGGGTTTGTTGTCTGCAAACATTTGCTTGTTCGTGCCTCAAGAACTTTGTCCTTCAGAAGCTCCTACAGATAATTTTTTGACTCAGAGTGATGTTATAGCCATTCAAAGAGCTCAGCACTTTCCTCTTGGGACATCCTTCATGGATGTCTCTGAAGGGTTCATGTCAGTCATTCCTTTCCTGCTCCGCATAAGGTCTGAGCTCCACATCCCCCTGCTTGTTTGCTCTGCAGAGTGAAGGGAACTGTGAGCCTGTTCCAGCCATCAAGATCCTGCTCTCCAGGCTGGTTCCCACACTCCCCAAGCAGGAACACAAGAGGAAGGACTAGCTGGAGGCTCAGAGCATCTGGTGGCACTGTCCACGCTTACAGGGAAGAGCTGGCTCCAACTCTGGTCCCTGCTGTGGGAAAAAACAACCCCTGATCCCAAACCATACCCTATGCACCACAGAGCTGCCAATTCTCTGTACATGCAAAATATTGTCCTTAACACACAGCCCAGCAGGAGCTGTGGAGCAGTCCCAGCAGCAGACCTGTTTTGGTCACACCCTACAAACAAAGTGAAGCACAGACCCCATGACAGCCTCTCCAGTGAATCCCACAAAGCACAGCCTGTCCCGTGAGGCAGCCCAGGATCTGATCCCTAGGTGAGGGACTCCAGCCCACTTCATCCTGAACATCACCAAGACACAGAGCCCTTATTTCCCTCACACCTCCTCACCTCACATGATGCTGCCCAGCAGTGGATCCCATCTCCCAGTCACACCATCACCCTGTGTGGATTCATCCCAGCCAGTCACATACCCACCCTGAGCCACCACGTACCCACTGCCTTGCCACCAGCTCCCATGCAGCAGACTCACACTCCGGGTGTGCTCCTACAAGAGCTGCCTGTTTCCCTCACTTTTCTGAGGATTTGCTCTAATTTGACCTCCATGGTGGGCCATCACCCCCACCACATTACCAGGTAACTCACTAAGTTAGAAAGACTTAAGAGTGGTGACTCCACATCCCTCTGTCCTGCTGAGTAGACCTAGACTGTCCTTCTTCAACATCTCCTGAAGGTCAGCTCCTGTTTCACTCTTAGTGCCCCTGTGCACTGTCTCATGCCTCACTTCTCCTCAGTCTCTGCTTGGTTGGGCAACTCCAGCCAGTGCTACTTCACCTCTGACTCCTCAACCAATTTCTACTGCTTTGTGGGCAGAGAGCATTAACAAAAATATGTAAAGTGGATCCCAAGAGTCCTGCAGTCCACCAGGCAGTATGCCTGCCTCTGCTCCTGTACCCTCCTGGCCCCCAGTGCCACTGGCACAACTCCCAGTGCTCCTGCCAGGGACCAGGCTTCAGCCCAGAGGTGCACCAGCACTCTCCTGCAGCTCACCTCCTTCCCTCCCCAAAATCAGCCAGACTCCATGAGCCACCAGTTCAGAACAGATCCAATCCCTTTACACAGACCCCACAGTGCACAGACCCCACAGTGGACACACCACACTCCCCATGGTGCAGAGCAGAGGTAAAAAGGTGTTTGGGCTCTGGCTGTTGTCCAAGCACAGGCACACCATCAGTGTCACACACCCCATGGGAACATCCTCACCACCCTGCAGAGATAAACTCCCTCAAAACCCACAGCACCCACTGGCACAAAGTCCTGCTGACACCCCAAGCTGCCTGCAGTCCCACTCTGCCTATCCTGAGGTCCATCCTCCACCCATTGCACCACCCTGGGTGCCACAGCCCACAGTCCTGAGGAGGAACCCCTCCCTTTAGGATCTCCAGTTCCTAGCAAGGTTTGGCTCAGCAGAATCAAACTTTTCCATCTCCAGGACAAGCCAAGCTCTGCTGCCAAGGAAAGCAGCTCTCTCCTCTGGACACAGGACTCTGAGCACAGCCCATGTGTGGTTGGAGCATCAGGGGGCCCAAGGCTCTTCCCCACCCCACGGACCATGCTGTGCTTTCTGTGTTATCAAGGCAACACGCAGCAGCCCTGCTCTGACCCCAGGGAGGTGCACAGGGCTCACCCACCACGAGGAAAGGAGACAGTGGGAAGAGAACCAAGTCATACAGAAGAGAGCGTGACGGGATGATGTTTTTAGGGCAGGGAGAACTTGTATTTTAAAAATAATATGGGGATGAAAACAAACAGGTCTCTATCCTAAAGTTATTGGGATTACACTACAAAGGATGAACACAGGGTCCCACAACCCCCCAGCCCCAGCTCTCACAGATCAGCCTCCCCACATGGGGTGCCCAACTAGGGGAACACTCTGTGTTCATGTCACTGCCTCCCATTCCTCCACCTTGAGGATGCTGCACCCAGGACACTCACGCTGTTTGTGGGGATATGCCATGCACTGCTGTCCACCCTCTGCCCATGCAGCAGACAAGCCAAATTCAAGGGGGCTGGCACACAGGAACCCCTTTTTCTCCTCCCCAACCTCCTCTTGACCTCTCCAGCTCTTCACCGCCTTTCTTTCCCCTGGACATTTCTTCAGCTAGCTCCCTCTTCCCAACACTCCTACTCCCAGTTTCTTGCCATTTCCATACTTACCCCAATCCTGCTGCCTGGCCTGTACTCAAGGGTCCCCCAGCTGCTGACACATGGTGACTCTGACACCCCTAAAGCCCCTGCTGGATCCCTCCTTCCCCCACTGCTTCTTCCCACACCATGCCTGCCCAGGAGCTCCCAGCCCCTCTCAGCACAGCCCTCCCCGCCAAACCTTTACCTCTTCAGCTGCTTCCTGATGGGGTCTGAGATTTGCTTTGCTCCCACCTGGAGAAAGCAGCAGGTTTGGCTTTGCCAGGTGATTTCCTTTAGAGTGATCCCAAGAAACAGAAGCAAAATACCAAGAGCAGCTCACGACCCCAGCGATGGGTTGAACAGCCCCATCTTACCGCGGGCAGGGAGGGATGAGGACAGGAGTGACGCACCCTCGTGCACTTCACCTTGTCACCTTGTCACCAGGAGTTTGTGTCAGCGGCAGCACAGAGAGCTACAAAGCTGCCGTTTTACGCGCCCCGCGGGCTCCCGAAGAAGCGCAGCGGGAACGGCGTGTCGGAGCACAATCAGCCGCGATTGTTTTCCTGGCTGCTGCTTCAGCAATTTATCGGCTCCAGGTTAAAGGCTCATTCGGCAGCGCTGTCACTGCCACCCCTCCAAACACCTCCTCTGCGAGCTGGACTGGGAATCATTAATCACGAGGTTTGGTTCAGATCGCAGAGGTTTGCCAATAAAAAGTGCAAATGCTGGAAATTCTCCCCAGGTGCAGAGCGTTCGATGCAAAAATCAAACTGTTTCACAACACAAGAGAGTTTAATTCTCAGTCGCCCCACCACGGGCAGCAGAGTTCCTGCCGTGCTGTCACTGCCAGGTCCCCATTGCACAAGAGCTATCTGCATTCCCCACAGGAGCTGGAGCAGGGCAGGAGTTTATCCCGGCAATGTTTTCCAAGACTAATAGCTACAGCACACCACCACTGTGCAGCTTCCATCCACTCAGGGATGGATATTCCCTCTCAAAGGGGACCATGCACTTCATAGAATCATATAATGTCCTGAGTTGGCAGGGGCACACAAGGATCATGGAATCATGGAATGGTTTGGGTTGGAAGGGACCTTAAAGCTCATCTCATTCCACTCCTCCTGCCATGGGCAGTGACATCTTCGGCTAGCCCAGGTTGCTCCAAGCATTGGCCTTGAACACTCCCAGGGATGGAGCAGCCACAGCTGCTCTGGGCAACCTCTGCCAGTGCCTCACCACCCTCACAAGGAAGAACTTCTTCCTAATATTTAATCTAATCTACTCTCTTTCAACTTAAAGCCATTCCCCTGTACCCGGGTAGGATCACAGTCCCCCACAACGGGGACAAACAAACTTGGAGAACACGCTGCGGGGGGAGACACGACACATTGACATAAGGATCCAAACCCGAGATTCAGGACAAACGCGGCTTTTCCCCGCGGCCCATTTTTTCACCGCTTTGATTTCCTGGGCAGTTGCTGCATCTCCGGAGAGATGCGGGGACACGCG
>NW_008655298.1:34218-36866 GCF_000695815.1 Acanthisitta chloris | reverse complement strand
CTTAAATTCTATGATTCTATGGTTTTGGGAACAGCTTTTAACCATGCTTTGAAGTTTCTCCTAGAAGACAGAAAAACTGTAGGGCAGCTGAAACCTGACCCATGCTTTCAGTTTTCAATGAAAAAGCAAAAATTCAGCCTTGAAACATTGCCTGGGGCCTGCACCCATCACTTTGTGCTTGCTATTCTCCAAGCCCTGTATTTCAACCAGCCAGGTGAGGACAAGCAGTGCACAGCAGCATTGGATGCTACTGGTGGGCATCTCTAGCTCCACCAGCAGGTTCTTCACACCAGGCAGGTGAGAACATGAAAATATTAATATAGTTTTCTGTTGTGAAAACACGTGACATTTGGGATAAAGTATGAGAAGAGAAGGTATGGCCAGGAAAATCTTTTCAGAAGTAGGATTCTGCACAGAGAAAAACCAATATAATCCTCTTAATATTATATGATTTCATTTTTCTAAAAAAAGACAGCATGATATCCTGTTTAGAGAAGAACATATTTTAGCAGCTGTCTCCACATGTTCCATCTGTTTATCATTACTCTGTGGTTTCAAGGGCTCAACATCTGAAGAAGTCATGCACCTTGAGTGGACTCTGCTCAAAGCTCGGTTAACTCAGCAGGCTGAAAAAGACTTGCCATGAGTGCAAGTAATAACCCAAAATGTGTATCAGCACTTCATCCCTTGTCCAGCAATTCAGATATGGAGGCACATGTGTGGGTTGGCACCAGTAAAACCTAAAGGCAAAGAGCACATGTGGATGTATTCTCTTGGCCTCTGAGACCATTACAGTGTCAAATAAATTCATTCAGCTACTGTTTGCAGTAGAAACAAAACTGAGGTCAGAGCACAGTTCCCTTGTGTCAAAAAACCTGACTTGGTCTGAAGCAGAGCGAATCTAAGGTTTGGTGTATGGGCAGCCATCCAGCTGATAAATTCTTATCTAAAGAGCAGGTTATTTCACACCCCTTTTGAAAACAAAAGGCGAGGAGGGCACAATGGGTCTGTGAAAGGCAATGGATGAAACAGCTCTTGAAAACACATGCCTGGAACAGACCATTTCCCCAGCAATGGAGTCACTGTGCTTGGAAAGAATGAAATATTCTGCCTATTTACAACAATCTGGTCCAAGGGAGCAGAGCTTGTCCTGACCCACGCCTATCAGGTTTGTGTTCTATCCCCCGAAACACGGCTGCTTCATTTTGATGAAGGTTGGATATGGGGTTCTTCTTGGGTTTAATTTGGGAGAGAGGGGTGGAATTGCTGTGGGTTTGGTATTGTTTAGTTTGGTTTTTTCCTTCTTTACATCCTTCCAGAATTTCACAGCTGATTTCCACAGAATGACTTAAAACCCACTAGCCATTCAGGTCAGACCCGAAACTGATCTGGCCTACTCGTTTTCTCCTCCCTAGCATATGCCTTTGAAAGGACATAAGAAGAAAACAAACATGCAGCAACTTTTCTTCTCTTGGCTTTCAGAAAACTGCAACCCAAAGACCTCCTAAGCTGGGATGGTCCAGGATGGATTTTAAGTCACATTGGCAAATACATGTTTTCAGGGTAGCTGGGACGTATTCAATAACTGATCAAAATGCCAGACTGCAGCTGATGTGTTAGTACTGTAATGAGATATACTGATCAAATGCCTGGAGGTACACTTATGGATGATTAATCAGATCCAATGACTAAGTTACACTCAAAACCTTCGTATGAGAGACTCTGCACACTACAATTGGGTTCCTCACTAGGTAGCATCTAACTAGACAGAGGATGCAACTGAAAAATCTACCCCATATCATTGTTAAGTGTCCATCTAGTTTAGCTTCACAAAGAATGAACTTCAGCTACTCAGTATTCTGTGTGTCCTTAGGCAAATAATGATCCCTGCTGTTCTCCCAGTATGACTGCTTGGAAAAGCTTATGGTAGAAAGCTGTGTTGTGGGAGCAAGGAGACCATTCGAGCCTTCAAATCTGATGAAAATTTTTTTTAGAATCATAGAATTGTTTAGGTTGGACAAGACCTTTAAGATCATTGACTGTTAACTCAGCACTGCCAAGTTCACCACTAAAACATGTACCTCCCCAAGTGCCACATCTGCACGTCTTTTAAATCCCTCCAGAGATGGTGATTCCACAACTTCCCTGGGAAGCCTGTTTATGTGCTTGGCAAACCTTGTGGTGAAGAAATTTTTCCTAATATCCTAACTAAACTTCCCCTGGCACAACTTAGAGGCTTTTTCCTCTCATCTTGTCACTTGTTATCTGGGAGAAGAAACCAACCCCCACCTGTGTACAACCTCTTTCATGTAGCTGTAGAGAGCAGTAACATCCCCTCTCAGACTTCTTTTCTGTAGGCTAAATAACCCCAGCTCCCTTAGCTGCTCTTCTTCAGATTTGTGCTCCAGACACTTCACCAGCTTTATTGCTTTTCTCTGAACGCGCTCCAGCACCTCAATGTCTTTCTTGGAGTGAGTGGCCCAAAACTGAACACAGATTTTGAGGTGTGGCCTCACCGGTGCTGAGGACAGGATCATTTCTCTGGTGCTGGCCATATTATTGCTGATACAAGCCAGGATACCACTGGCCTTCTTAGCCACTTGGGCACACTGCTGGTTTATGTTCAGTGGCTGTTCAACCAGCACCCT
>NW_008655298.1:26332-34052 GCF_000695815.1 Acanthisitta chloris | reverse complement strand
CCCCAGCCACTCCTCCTCTAGCCTGTAGCACTGCATGGGGTTGTTGTGACCCAAGGGCAGGACCTGGCACTTGGCCTTGTTGAATCTCATACCATTAGTCCACTGATTTAGGCTGTCCAGATCCCTCTGCAGGGCCTTCTGATCCTCCAGCAGTTCAACACTCCTGCCCAACTCAGTGTATTCTGCAAACTGAGGGGGCACTTGATCCCCTCATCCAGGTTGCTGATGAAGACATTAGACAGAACTGGCCCCAGTAGTGAGCCCTGGGAAGCACCACTAGTGACTGGCTGCCTGCTGGATGTAACTCTATTCACCACCACTCTCTGGGTCTGGCCATCCAGACAGTGTTTTACCCAGTGTGCCCATCCAAGCCATGAGCAGCCAGTTTCTCCAGGAGAATGCTGTGTCAAAGGCCTTAGTACAGTCCAGGTAGAAACATCCACTGCATTTCCCTCATCCACTAAGCATGTCACCTTGTCATAGAAGGAGATCAGGTCAGTCAAGTAGGACCTGCCTATTGGGACCCATGGGCAAGACTATGCATGTCCTATTAATGTGCCATGTAACTGATAAACAGTGCATGCAATACCTCACAGAGTAGCAGGATCAGAGAAGGACAGTAAAGCTGGAGTGGAGCAGGAGATGATACACTCAGTTTCACACAGAGATGTCTTTCCTGTTGCTGTGGTCTTGGCTATACCTGGTGTCTTGTTCTATGGGCTGACATAGTCTGGCTGAAACACGTGTGCTTGTAGAGTTGTAGCATTACAACTTTTGTCTGCAAAGGGATAGGTAAGTAATTTTCCCATAATTGTTAACTGTATGTTTTTCACAGCACTGATGATGTGTTGCAAGGAAGCCTCTGCATGTTACAGGCAAAGCCGGGACAGAGAAGGGCTCGATGTCAGACTGCAGGTGTGGAGAAGTCCCTGTGCATCCCTGAGGAGAGCTGGGGCACTGGAGGAAGGGGTTGAGAGGAGTATCAGGGAACAAAGAGAGAAGGATGAGGATTCTGGATGGCAGACACACTGTCTGAAAGAGAGGAAGGGAACAGGACTGTAACTAATGATGGCAAGGGAGAATGGTGAAAGTCTACAGGGCGATGCAGTGGATGCACGGCCTTGTGAGCACATTCAAGCCCTGGCAATTTTAAAAGCTATGTAACAGCCATCTGTCTCCATGCAGGAAACAGAGGACAGAAGCAGAAAAAAATTATTCTAGAATACACAGGTTTTTTTACCTTTTACCTTAAGATATAGAAGGAGATATCTAAAATTTAAGAATCATAATTCTGCTGGAGGGAAGGGAGAGGGGCAGAAAGGACTTAGCCACAGACTTCTTGAAGTGAAAAAACACTGTTGATCCTTGTAATCCCTTGAAACCTGACTACCCTGATCTTGTCTTTATGCTTGCATCATATGCAAATATTAGTCCACTTCTTCAACCAAGGGTATGCATTTTACTGTACTTTCTTGCACTGTACTTTTTTTTTTAAAGGTGCACACTTTAGATTTATTAGGCAGTGCACATGAAGTGTTAAAACTTGACCCATTTGCTAGGATTAGACCTGAAATTCCAGTAATAGCAGCTAAGTTGCACAAGTGTTTCTATTATTCCATCTTCTGCAAACCATATGACAGTGCTCCAGGCAGAGGGGTTAGTTGTCTGAAGTGAGGGTAGGGAAGGGGCTAGGAGTACATCAAATATGCCCCTCAGCAATAAGAGACTACTCCAGACCAGGGATCTCTGGTTTACATAGGGAGCACAATCTGTTCCCAATTATCAGGTGACTTGATCCTCACTCTAATCTGACCAAACCTTCAAATCCAGCTATTAAAAAGTTTCCACCCACTACCTCCATCCCTTCCTCTCCTACTTTCAACCAAATATTGAAGGGCAATACAAAAATATCTCAGACAGGTCCTGTTTATAACACATTGTTACAAAAAGAAAGTGTAAAGGAATATATTACTAAAAATCCAATCACATAAAACATTACAGTGCAAGATAACAAGGGAGGAGAAATTGAGCAAAGTAAAGGGATAGGCTGTGTGAAGGGGCAAGTTCTACAAGGAAGAAGGCTCTGCAAAAGTGGGGAAGGATGGACCAAAAGCATGAAAGAATAACAAGATCTCACACTCACCTACCTCTCCAAGTGTCTGAGCACTTAGTTTTGTCAAAGTCTGTGTGGCAAGTCAGATAAAGAAAATTCTCAGGAGACTGTACCTAACACACTCTGAGTATATGCTATCAAGAGTTTTAGAGTTGGAGATGGGCATGGGGAGAGCCCTTTTTGGACCTGGCTGATCTGCTAACCCTGCCAGATAATGCAACCTACATCCCACAACACAGGTCAACCATTGCTTTCAGCCAATCTGGTAAGTGCAATTTCCAGATGAAATCAGAGGAGGGAATGGCAGAAGAAATAGGGAGGATGGACACAAACGTGCTACTGACCCAAAGCTTGGAAGTCACACAGGGACAAACGGGGACATCCTGGCAGGAATCTGTACTCTGCCACTGAGGGGTGTCATGTTTCCAGAGGAAGGAAATGGAGATACAGCAGCAATGCCAACGTGGGTAGCCTTAATGCTCTCTCAGCACCTAAAATTGTTGTGAAAACATGATATGGGAAGGGCTGCCCTTCTGTCATCTCTAATCCAAAGCCTTGCAAATGGCTTGAAAGGTGCGAAGGAGAGAGGTGGCCCCATTACAAAAAGCTTCCCAAGGACTTCTGCTCCAGTAGTAACACTTCTCTAAGGAACATATCTAAATGCAGGCACTTAGTGTTTACAAATAGAAGACAATCAACTGTAATCAGGCCATTTCGATCCAAGCTATTTTCTTGAGGGACTGTATCTTTTAAAGGCAAGAAAAAAGGAGGGCCCTTCCCACAGGGAGGAGATGCATATGCATTATTCATAAATAGTTTTCAGCAGAAAAATCTAGGAAGGGAGTGAGGAACACTGTTGAATAGTTCTGGGGAAGATTTGCTGAGTTTTGTATTTTGAGAGTGGGGGGAAGGAAGATGATGCAGAGAGAATAATTTTTCAAGTCTGGAGAAAGTTTATTTGTGTTTTTCCTATGACGTGCCTGCCCTGCTACTGGCACTTGCCCCTCACCCATCCCCACAGACTTCTCCTCCACACAGGCATCTCTCACCCAACTGCCACCAGATAGTGCAAAGCAGTGAGTTCCATACCAAGAATTTAGGGGGTTTATCACTGTTAATCTCTACCAGTTCAGTAAAGTTGTAGGGTACCGTAAACACAAAGGCATGCCTGATGAGCATGAGGATTTCTAGAGCACTACTAGCTTTGAAATACAAGATAAGCTCCCTTAGCTGCTTCCCAGGGTGTAGAAGGCATGTATTTCCACGGGGAGCGCACAGGCCACATGAGAAGATCCAGGTGCTGCCCATACAAGTGCATAGCAACAGCTCAGAGGACGAAAGCATGCATTGCTCCATCAGCAAGCTTGCATCAGAATGAACACAGTCTCGGTGAGATGTAAGAAGCTTCTGGGCAGTTGCAGAAGATAATCCAGAACAAGACACAACTGCAATAATCTCTGAACAAAAGACAGATCAAGTAAATCTGTTCCTTTTCTTCTGGCGTTTTGTCCTTCTGCAGAGCATCAGCATCTTAAATGGTTTTGTGTCTTGGACCATCTGCTTCCTACCACATCCAATTTCTATTTCTAAGGACTGGCCTATCCAGGCCAGACTGCTATGTCCTCAAGCTCCCAAGGACACTGTATTTACTATACCCTTTTGAACTTCCTGCCCCTTCCCTTTCCAGCAGATTCCAAAATCAGATCGGTGGGGCATTCTTTGGGCAGCAAGTCCTGTGTAAAAGAAGATGCATGGTCTCTGGTCCTCTGCACTCTGATAAGAACCTTTAGGTTGGGTAAATGCAAGTCTGTGCATTTCCAAGCTTTCTACTGCAGTGGCAAAAGCACCCTTAGATTACAGGTATCAACTAGTAATTGCAGCAGAAACAATTATTAATTCGAGTAAAAGCTGGGATTGGCTGTGAGATGGTGTGCTCCAGCTCAAGCCATCTGTCCTTAAGGCAGATCTGGCATCAGTGAGTGTACATACAGATGAAAATTTTGATATGCCTTATGATAGAAAGTATGTGAAATCCCAGGCGGCTCACTCACCCTTCACCCCATGAATTTCAGGGTCCCACCCTAGCTTGTTTTTAAATACTGGGCATCACCAGGGTGACTCACTAGATCACTTTTGGGTGAGGCAGGAGTTGGATCCCAGTGACAGCCCTGCATGCCATCTGCCCATCCAGAAAGCACAAGACTGCATGGCAATTCAGCAGGCTCTCTGATGGCAAGAGTCTGCCACCAGCTGCTAAAACACACCTTGGACATACACCCATCTGCATTAACTCTGAAGGCTATTGGATGCAGACTCAGAGTATGATACATGGTAGAGGAGCCAGCCTAGGTTTAAAGTCTCTCATCACACCGTCCTGGTTCAAACAGATTACCCTTGCACAGCTGATTTGCTAAAAATACAAACTCTCCTGAATCCTGGTCATTTGCATCTGCTAAACAAAGCAAACTCACAGCATTTCAGACTGCATGAGCTTAGAGCTCAGGGTGTCAGTGGCACTGCAATGGTACCTCCATGATACCTACTCTGCAGGGAAGCAGTGGAGGGCAGCTGTCAGCTAGGCTCTTTGGGCAGGCATCTGCAATTTTCAGGAGTAAAGGCTCCATCAGACTGACTGATATCTACCAATCAAACACTTCCAATTGCTAACTCTTTCAGGCCTGTAAGTTCCCATTTATCAACTGATGGTGTGTAATGAAAAATGGTGGATATTCTGCTAATGCTAGTAATAGTGGTAATGTACTGGTACACAGCACTCTCTTCTGAGACTATATTTCACATCATTAGGCTGGAAATCATGCAAAACTCCATGCACGTTGTCTAAGATTAAATGCATCAGGAAAATTGAATCACAGGAGAGACTCTAACTCAAATAATACAGTAACTGAAAGGAAAATGTGTCTACAGATGTTTGGTAAGAGTTGTTACAAATCAATGCAGAGGACACGATATGTCCTTATTTATGATAAAATCATTTTATTATGTGTGTTCAATTTGTTGGCTTCAATAAAAAGGGTTAATAAGTCAACAGAGGTTCTCATATTACTTTACAACAGTTGCTTAATCATTTATGTATCAGCAGATGGAAAACACATTTATTAAAAATTTGGTCTTTGAGTCATGCTGACGTGCATATCCCAAACAACATTATTTCAGGCAACAGCCTCTTGGAATGGCCTTATTCTCTGACTAACTGGTGCGTAGTTATAACTATACTTACAAGTCAAGAAAACTACTCAGATAGGAAGAAGATCTGACCAGAGGCCTACAGGGTGCTGCAGAGTAACTGTGCATAAATAAAATAACCAGAGGGATGCAGGGTGCTGCAGAGGAACCAGCACTCCAGATATTGTTTGTATCTGTCATCAAACCACCTGTGGTCCCACAGCCCTGTCATGTTCTAGAGAATGGAGGTAGATGCCCAGATTTGCTGGAAGTGCAAAGAGTAAACTGGGAGCAAAGACACTTGATGGATGCAGACTGGCTGTTACAGCAGCAGTTCCTTGCTTTTCAGGTGCAAGGAGCCTAACAGTAAAAACAATGTTCAGTTGCTACAATGACACTACTTTAAGAACTGTGCAGGAATCTGAAGGATGTGAAGGACAAAGAGTGAAACATGCAGGGAAACAGTTCAAATGGATCAGTGTTAGATGTAGTGCTCTTGTATTTAGAAACATGTTAAAAATGGAATGGGAGGGCATGAAAAAATAAATCCACAAACAAGAGTGAGGATAAGGTGCAGGTAGAAGAGGTAGAAGAGATAAAAGAGAAAGGATCAGGGAAATTTCAGACACTATGTACAGAAAACAATATGCGTTTGCTTTACAGCAAAGGGGTTTGTTCAACAGCCTTGCTATACTGACCCCTGCAGCCCATCCTACTCAGGAAAACCGGAAAAGCTTTTCTGTTGAAACATTTTGTTATGTCTCTGTTAAAGAGATGACTGACAATTCCGTGGTCTCTGGATACAGAGCATGAGGAGTATAGGGAAGTCAGATAAAACAGATGTTTTCATTATGGTTAGTAACAAATACAGTTTTTAAACATTTATCTATTTTAAGCAGTCTCCCATGTTTGTTTTGCTACTTGTTTTCTACATAAGAATAAATGGAATGGGATTGGAATTTTTTACTCCATCCAGTGCCTTTCGAACACGTGTTTTGAAAAGCAAGTTTCAGTGAACCAGTTATTAGTGAAAGGAATGAAAATCCTTTTCAGTTTCCAGAACTATTTCCAAAGTGCCCTGTTAGTTTTATGCTGGTGTGCACTGTGCTTTTCGTAGCTGACTGAAAGACATTTCTAAAGATATCAATACAGAAACGCTAGCAGAACCTCATTAAACAGATGATTTATGCACCAGTTCTAGCAAGCAGAGAAGCTAACAATTACTCTAAGTTTCACCTAGCAGTTAATGGAGACAAGTAATATTTAGAGAAACAATCCCCTCATCTATTTGTGTTTTTTTTTAACTATGCAAAGAGAAATTAATTTGTACCATGTACCAAACCAACTCCAGCCTCCCAACAGCTCCCCACAGACATAGGGTATTTCCCGGCTCCTGAGGCACCTCCTTGGACGACTGCACAGCATGTTCTGGACTTGCACTGCACTCTTTAACCCTGGTTGAGTTTACCAGACTGAGCAGTGAGCTCACACACCACCAGGGCAGACTCTAAACAGCAAACAGTTGTGACTACCCAGCACCCAACTGATAAAATAAAGCTAATTTTTCTGCGAGTGCAAATTTATCTATCACCAGTGTCAGAGAGACTTCGGCTGTTTTCTGAGCAGAAGGCACAACTTTGACAGTCTCTAGTCCAAAATCAGTACCAAGTCACAAAACCAACTTCTAAAATGGATAAAAATGAATAAGCTTGCAGGTCACAGGACTACAGTTGACTACAAGACTTCTGTGCCATGAAACCAGGAACAGAGTGATAAAACTTGTAAGTCAGCAGCAAACAAAACTATTGACAAACAATACTGAAGCATAAATCACAGTCTCTGTTATTTATGTGCCACATTTAAAGTTCATGTCTTTAGTAAGGTAGGCAAGAGGCAGAGAAATTTATGATACGTGCTTTCATGATAAAGTTATCACTTGCTTTGTAGGTTATCTCATATACACACTTACTGAAAAGTTTTACAGCAAATGTACTTCCTATAAATATCCTTTAAAAACAATATCTCGATACAAATGCAACATAGCTAGATCCTTTCCCAGAGAAAAGTTCCAAATTCAAGCATTCCTCTACAGATTTTATCTGCAACAGCAGTAGTCCATATAGACTTGTATACTGAAAAAATTTACTGAACCGGCACATAGGCATATGATCATTTAATAGTGCAAGTACTCACATTCTCGAGTTAACCAAAGCAAACTACTGCTCCTTAGTCACCTCATTCTTGAATGCAGCTGAACATGTGGTTAGACTTGTCAAAATATTCAAGTAATATAAATGCAGCTTAGTAGTCCCTAACAAGTCTTTCTAGTTCTTTTTCCTGTTGCTGATTGATTCAGAGGGTGCAGAAAACACCACCCCTGAAGTTTGTCTTTCCACTCTTGGAGCTCCGTGCAATTAAGAAACT
>NW_008655298.1:25899-26299 GCF_000695815.1 Acanthisitta chloris | reverse complement strand
TCCAAAGGCATTCTCTCCCAGGCAGCACAGCAGCACAACAAATCACAGGTATTTGAAGCCCAGTACCCTGTCCATTATTAACTGCTGAGGATTTGGAGATACAGGCATACATAGCTGCATGTTAGAACGCAGGCCTCAAGGGTTTGCAAAGCCAACAAGTCCTGACAGTCTCTGCAAAATGTTGTCCAATTTAGCTTTGAATTAAATACTTGCCATTTATTACAGCGTCTTTCCACGAATAAGGGAATGAAGAGCTTCTAGCCTGCAAGAAGCCTTTTTTGCAGAACAATCCTGAAACTAAAACTTAATCTTGCATTAACACATCCCCCAGTACACGCATTTAGCTTCTTTTAGACTTACACATCAGCCCTCCAACTTTTTCAATAGATAATTCCACTGC
>NW_008655298.1:23385-25838 GCF_000695815.1 Acanthisitta chloris | reverse complement strand
TAAGCAGAGGGAATTGTTCTGCATGACTTAAGTTAAAGGCACATTACTAAGCAAAGTCAGGTTACGTGGGGGGTTCAGCCAGCAAACAGCTACAGTTAAGTCACACAAAAAAATACTTCTTGTTATGCATAAATTATAGATAATGACATTCCATATTTCTAATTTCCTGCACACAAAATGTTTTAATCCCATGCTCTAATTAGCACATTTCTACAGTGAGCACAGTGAGTAAACTTGGTATTTGTTTCCATACTAGAACATACTTGCAAAGGAGGTTGGTGCTAAAATCCACCAGATAAGCCAATTCTCATTATGCATATGTCATGATCTAGCAAGTAGCATTTGAATACATGAGCTGGAGGTGAGGGGGAAAGCTGACATTTCTGTCTACGTGGACAACGAATAACTTTTTCAAAGTCCCTTCCCAGAAAATTCAAAGCTCTCCAAGCTACCCCAGCCTTTACTGATAAATCCATTTCCCATCATACCTACATTAAGAGGTCTCAAAAGAGCACCCACGGGCTCCTGCCATCCACTGTAGCAACCTCAGCTTTAGTGAGTTAAAACTATGTTTGTGCAGAGATCAGAGAGGAAAATATTGACACAACTGCAGGAGGAACAGGGCTGCTGTGCTGTTATCAATCGTTCTGCAATCTCTGCCCCCTCCTGACCTGCAAGTCCTCCTCAGCAACCTTTGAACATGCCAAGAGATCTATTTCACAGAATATCACCCAATCAAAACAGTCACCTCAGAAGCTTCTTAAAAATAATAAAAAAGTGAAATGAACGCTTCCTCTTGAGATTGCTTCAGAAATGCTTTCATGCTTTGCTGAGAAGGAAGCAGCAAAAATCAGACTGACCAGTATGGGTGACCAGGAAGGGCTGTGGATTTGATGTGTAAGAGCTGTTTAATGTCACAAGTTAATTACAGACCCAGGATAACAACCACATGACTCTGAAGGAAAGCCCTAGGCCTCTCAGAGTCTGGAGTAAGCCCATGTAGGTCCTTGAGAGCAGAGCTTACTGCATGCTGAATGACTGAGTGCCAGCCCTTAAGTCTTCCAAAATAACTTTCCATACTTTAAATATTTAAAAGATTACTGGAGTGAGGAGCGGGGGGGAACAGACAGGCTCTGATCTACCAGGGAACTGGTTTTCAGTATTTAAACTGCTACTACTTCCTTTTTCTGCTCTCACAGTTTAAGAATTATTTTTTAAATTAATAATCCAGAGGTGGAAAGCATTCCCCATTAGTTACCTGTAGCACTGCCGTTAGTATTTGCTGGGTAGGCCATGTTTGCTCAGTGACACATCCAGAGCTAGGCTGTTTGGTGTCATGCAAATGTCATGCATCAAGTCCAACCAGACATGCAACCTGGAACAAACAGGTAAAAGGCAGTTAAAAACATACAGTTTTAAGAAGTTAGGTACATTAAGCAGTAAGCATTTCTGAGTGTTTGAAGTTGAATCTTCAGTGCAAACGTCACTACAGCAGTAATATGCTTCTTTTAATCAGCGTCCCAGCCATCACAAAACCCACAGCTGTGCCAGTGACTGAAGCTGAACTGTGGTTCTCTGACAACCTCTGTATCTGTCCTCAGTGTGGATGTAACTAGCTGAATTTGCAATTGGCCTTGTCTTTTTCTGGCCTGCCCTGAACTTTTTTTTTTGCAGCTTGTCTCTAACCTCCTGTATACCACTGCAGCTTCCACTTGCTGGCATACATGCGAAGTTTTAGTTCACCCAACGGCTCACATAGGCCATTAGAGGATCTTTTAGATGAAAAACACCTACAGAGGAGCTGTACCAGTGAGTGGGAGACCAGCTGCAATTTCTGAGCTCAGACATCCCCCAGGGGATGTGAGGGCAGAAGAATCCCACCACAGACGCCACCAGAGCAGGCTCATGTATCCCACTGCTTGACAAACCCATCAACAGCTGCTGTGTGGAAGCTGGCAGGGTGGGAGACCAGAGGTGGCACGGACTCTGTCTGGGATAGTGCATGTCTGACTGCAAGACCTGTCTGCTGCAAGTCCCAGCAGCAACAGGTTTTCTGGGTGTGAGGTTTTCTTCCAACCCACACGTGGCAGATTGAACCAAGAAGCAGTGCTTGCCTGGAGCTCAGACTGTGGGTACAGAACAAGGGTGCTGTCGCCCTGGGCGGGTGGCTGCTGAGCAGAAGCCAAGTGAGAGGCAGAAGCCAAACCAGCAGCAGTTTTGTGGCTAGTTGCCTGCTGGCTGGCTCTGCAAAGCCAAACTCATTGTCTCTGCAACAGAGCTTCTGCTCCTCCTTCCCTGCGCACCATGGGGGCAGCCTGATCACAACCCTCATCCTCAGAGCAATAGATCTGACCCATCTGGGGTGCAGAGATGCGTCCTCTTGACTCTGCTTCAAGTTTTCTACAGTCCAAACAGCATTTCATTGTGTTGACTCAGATAGGCGGAGCTTAGGT
>NW_008655298.1:13400-23340 GCF_000695815.1 Acanthisitta chloris | reverse complement strand
CCCGTCTGACTCAGGCTGACGGCTCCTCAACAAGCTGGTCACATTTTTCCAATTACATTTGATTTGGCTCTGACAGTATGTGTGTGGAAGTATTAAAAGCTAAGCAGATTAGCAAAGGAAAAGAAAATCAAGAAATTAATTAGTGCAAGCACCATGTGAATTTGAGTCAAAGGTACACTGAGTGATAGAGAAGTTGGCTGTCTCTTAAAACTGACAGAGCTCCACCACACAAACTAATATAGCTTTGCTTTCCCCTTCAATGAACACAAGCACAAATCCTTTCCCCTTTTAGTACATCAATTTTCCAAGAATGGAAGAAGAGCTCCGTTGCAACTCCTGCTCCACTAGCTCTGCCATATACCCTTGAGTTTACGATCTCTTCCTCAGTGGAGGGCAGGACATGAAGCTGCCATAAAGACTGTACAAGCGACAGGCTACAAACAACAAAATAAAGTTGGCACCCAACACAGGTCATGATGCAGAGAGGGCCATCACAAGATTCCAGGAATGACAATAATTATAAGACTTCTGAAACAATGAAGCATAGCAAGAAAAAATAGAAAAACATGTTGCTAGGAGAGTTTGCAGCCAGGACAGAAGTTTTAAATCTTCAAGCTTTTAGGAAAATATTAACTACTTCCATTCAAAGGAAGAAATTTTAAAGCATCACTCCTATCTCTGACATTGTCATCAGGATGTAAAGTTATGCTTTAAGCTGAAGACAGGCAAATTTTACTGAGTCACGATGAATGCTGACTGAAAAACTGTTGTCTGTCTCCACGTCAGGTTGCTCAGGACAGCCAGTGTTTCAGGGCAGGCTGTGCTGAACAGAGCATCAGGCTCAACCAGCAGTGCACCCAAGGGTAAAGGTGACTGAATTAATTTACTACTTCTAATTTGTTCAGCATAGCACTGTGCTTTCTCAGCAGCTACTCTAGCAGGTGTGCTTCACTGCCTTCATTATACATGTTGTACAAGGGGAGCCCTGAGAGCATGCACCCGGGGATGGGTACGGACAGATGGGTGGGAGGGGGCCCTGAGGCAGACCCACTTCTTTTAGGTTCAATGCAGTCCCAAATATGACCAGGACAATTACAAAAATTAGTCCTGACTGTGGCATGCTTGGAAACTTACCATATATTTAAGAGCAAAATCTGTTAAGAACACTAGCCATCATTCATAGGCACACATGAGGAGAGCTTCCTGATAGCAAGAACCAAATGCAATTGAGGTGTGAATTGACATAAAATTAATAAAGACACTGCTGAAAGCCAAAAGAGGGCCTAAGGTCTGCATTTTGTTGTGGCTTACAGAGATGTAATTGACCTGGCACAAACTCTCTTGTGGGTATGCTTCTGCTGGTTTCAAAGCTGTGCAGGCTTAAGTACCTCACTTTTAGTTAAAATAATGATGCTTCAGAGCTTAAATGGGGATTAATGAAATAATTAAGGAAGAAAATTTAGCCCAACAATTAGAAGAAAATGAAAAAAAAAAGTAGAGAAAACCACTGGATCTAATAATTTGCTAGCTAAGTGGACAAACTGACCACCCCCCCTTTATTAAATGTAACAGGAATTGACAACCCGCCTATTAAAGATCTTGTCAAGTATGGAAAAAGTCTGATCTAGCTCACCAGACTCATGATGGAAGGGAATTCATTCTGCTTTGAGCCACAGCAATATATTGGGAACTGAATTTCTGACATTGCACTGACACATACATGGACCATTTTTGGAAAAGTGTCACATGTGATTCCCCAGCAACACACACCC
Organism: Acanthisitta chloris; assembly: GCF_000695815.1. Taxonomy (NCBI): domain Eukaryota; kingdom Metazoa; phylum Chordata; class Aves; order Passeriformes; family Acanthisittidae; genus Acanthisitta; species Acanthisitta chloris. The sequence goes on along the minus strand of NW_008655298.1, from coordinate 21,568 downwards.
CAATAGCTGCACTTGGACAGAAGCCTCTCTCATGTGGAGAAGGCTCAGGACAATACCAGAGGCCAGCTAGAGTACACAGAGGAGAAAAACACAGCCTGCTCTACAGCAAAGCATATTCTCCAGTAGAGACATCTTACAAAAGAAAATTAGTAGAGGAGCTTATGTATTCCATTCCCAACTCTTCAACTTTCTGCCCATGTGTTTTTACATGCTCACCCCATGCCTGCCTGTGAATACTGTGATTTACAGATCCTAGGGCAAACGCAAAACAAGCAGCGACTAGCTATACAAAGTGTTATTGCTCAATGAAGCAGTTTAAAGTGTTTTGAATTAGATATTCAAACTCTCTTCTGCCCTGAGGTTCAATAGCAGAAACCTTAAACTCACATGATCCTCAGTTTCCACAAACTTTGACGACACCCCAGCTTTTACAAGTTTTTCCAGAATGGCAATGCTTTAAGCAGAACATAAAGCCTATGTCCTAATCCTGTCGTAGTCACAAGAGACTGCTCCTCCTTTGTGCTGCGTCTTATCAGGTCACCAACACCTATGCTAGTGTTTCAGCACTAGAAGTATCGGAGTATATATACATCAGTTCTGGAAACCACACAGCAGAGATTTTGCCACAAAAGGCCTGTGCCTCTTGCAGAAAATCCAAGCTCCCCCTTCAGGCTGATGTTTCCAAGAGAATCTTAAGACAGAAAACAGTTGAGGCTTGGTCTAAGAGCAGCTGTAGAATGGCATATTGGCAACACAGTAATTAGAAGAGAAATATAACTCAGCTCCTAACCTAGAGAAGCAAATGTGAAAGTCCTCTTGTCCAGGGTCTGCAGTCCCATGTGGGAAATGGTGATGGACACACACTCGTTTGTGGGATTCCAGAAGACAGGCTTTGGCTTCCCAAGCAACAGGGCTTTAGGCTAAGTAGATATGCATATAACTTATTTCTTTCTCATGGCACACATAGCCTCTTAAGAGTAAACAGTCACGTCAACCACGCAACACAAGCTCTAGATCTGCAGATATCTTAAACCACTCAGAGAGTGAACATGGCTCAGTCACTAAGATTCTATTGCCTAAGACCTGGACTAAAAGTGGGAGCATTGTGGGGTAGAACTGTGAAGGATTCAATGGTACTGGTTCCCAGTTGTTCAGATGGATTCAATCAGAGCATGGTCCCAAGAGGGAAACCAGCTCTGCAATCCTGTCCAGCAAGTGCAAAGTGGTGATTAAGTATGCCTAGACTAGAGGGGTTTGACAGAGCAAGTCAACCCATGAGATGCAACACTCAAGAAGAACTGGTACTGCTCCATTCCTGTTACACATCAGTCCAACAAGACTTCTGCCTTCTTCCCTCTCATATGTGGGTCGTCCTGGCAGTAGAACTTGCCCAGTTTCATTCTGCAAGGCACTGATAACATTTGCAAACCACAGCCAAGATACATGCAAAGCCCATCTGAACTAGATATTTCTAAATATCTGCAAGAAGAAATTGGCAGCTGGAATCTCTGCTCCTGCTCAGCTAGAATGGCAAGCATTTTCCAAACTTGAGCTTCTCTTCAAGAAACAAGAATATCTGCAACCTAATTTGTACACTCAACCAAAAATGCCAGGTGCAATTTAAATGCAGCCAGAGATGAAGCCAGCAACAGCAAAAGAGAAAGTATGTGGGGAGTTGCTCTGTGGTTGGTATCTACCCTGGGATAATGACTATGTATCTCACTGATACTTTTCTTTTCAGTCTTACCCCTACTGTGGTTTGTTGTTCTTATCTTTAGGTTTTTCAAAACAAGCAGTCAATAAACTGAGAGGCAACATTTGTAAGGGAGAACTATCTCTTTGTATATGCTTTTTTAGAATTTAAGTTAAAAAGCAAGTAAGGATGCAGACATGAGGATTTTTTTCAGTTCAGACAGAGTAATCAACTTTGAGATATGTACTGTGAATAATTTTAAATTTCACTTAATTATTTAACCGTGTAACAATTCGCCCATTCACATACTTTCTAGAGTAAATGCCTTTTTAATGTTGCATCCAAATCACAAGCAAAACTATGCAAGTTACTGCGTAAGTCTCACTAACCGAACAAAATAAGTCATTAGCACAGGCTGTTTGTCTTGGCCACCCTAAAATGCAGAAGTACAAATTCCCTGGGACCAGTGTTTCCTGTACCGTCTCTCAGGCAGTAGTCTGTTGTGATGCAGTCCCTTCAATCACAGAGATCATCCAGACATGATTCTTACTATATGCAACACGACAGGCAATTTATTTTGGACTATATTTAAGCAGTCAGCTAAAAGAAGCTCCCTCTCACTATGGCTGTTTTTTTTCTGCAGAATCTGCAATATGATGAGAGCAAAAGAAGACCCATAAATGCTTTCAACAAGCAAGTTAATTAACAAGATATGGCTATGGTCAGCATGAATTTACCTGCCTGCCTTCCTCACTCCCTCCACTTATGGCATTGGCCTGTAAAAGGTGTTTCTTTACAGCAGGGCTTCAGGCAAAAGCTGAGCTAAGCTCTGTTGAGAAGAGAGTTATGGCTCAGAAGCTCCAGGACCTGAGTCAGCAAGCTGAAGAAAAGAAGAGAGTCCTCCCAGCTAGGGCACATGCTTCCCTTCTGCCACAAAACATAAAAAAAAAAAAATCAGACCCAGCTCTGAGCTTAGTTGCTTTTGAACGTCAAACTCCCAATGCAATCCCCAAACTCCTACTGCAATGCCAGGCTCCAACTCTCAAGTTACACTGGAATGAAACATAAGACACTTTCATGGGGATATCCTTGACTGTCCTCCCTCCTGGACCCCCTCCCCTCCATCTTGAGCAGACTTGCATTAAGCTGTCTACTTACCTTGTTACCTCTGCAAGCAGAGAACAAATGTACAATCTCCAAAAATGTAGGGGTCTGAGGGGTTTTCTTCTGCATACTTGAAAATGGTCTTGTCATCTCCTGCATTGAGCTTCTACTAAACTTCTACTTCACTCTCCCAAGGGACCTACCTGCTGCACAGGAGCTGGGCTTTACTTGGCAGCACTCAATACAGAAAACGCCTCAGAAAATGGGCATATATGAAAATCTTTCGAGGACACTGCATCCTTATAGCTGCTCTAAATAACCCAGCAATTTTCTGAATTTCTCAAAGTATTGCTTTATCACATTTGCTAGTGATGACAGAAATGATCTACCATCAGCTGTTGGGTTTTAGTCTCCCTTCCACATGAAGGTATCCAAAGTGGGTCAGGAGGATCCAGAAAAGAAATCAGCTGTTCTACACAAGCCTGTCATTGACATGTTGGTACCAAGAAACAGGGGAAAGGATTCAAAAATAGTACCCAGCAGACACAAACATAACAAGCATTCTGTGGAGCCAGACAAATGATCCATCTATACTATCTTGTTTTCAATAGTGGCAACAAGAGATTGCTGTTGCCACCTGCCTCTGCTGCCTTGTATGGCAGGAAGTCCTAAGCTGTCAATACCTACTGCATACTTTTTTTTTCTTGTTTTAAACTGATGTCCGACAAATTTTACTGAGCGACACCAAATTCTTGCATTGGAGGGCTCAGTGAAAATCAGTGCAGATTCAGCTTATCCACACTCTTTGTGATTTTATAAACCTCTACCTTCTCCCAACTCATAGGCAGCTCTGTCCCCACATCATTTTACTTGCCCTATTTGTACCCTTTCATGCATACTCACCATGTGGAAGACCCTCATCATGAACAGCATCTTACTAAAAAGTTGTCTGCAAGAATGATCTTACAAAATGGGGTAAAGTACATTCAATACTTTTCTTAGTGTAACCAAGCTTGGCTCTAACAACTAGCTAATATGTGGGAAGAAAAACCACAGTTCTAGTAATTTTTTTTGAGCAAGTGAAGAGCTAAAACAGAACTTAACCTGCAGCACAAGCAGCTTTCCCTAGTATAAGCCAGAGGCTGGCCACAACCCTCCCAAATACCCCAAAAGACATCAGGTCAGCCTAATGGACTTTGGGTAACCATACCTGTTCTCTCAGATCCACCTGACTCACTGTCAGACAGGAACAGCTCTTGCTATATTTTCTCACTATCAGGTCAGTGTTCATTGGTGAAAGGAAGTCTTTGTATGGATTCTGTACATCATAGTTGGCATGCTTTTGTCACTCCCGATAAGGAGGACACCCTGTCTATACAGAAATGGGCTAGAACCTTCTTGTATTCTCCCATCCGATGACTTGGTGGCCCTTGTCTAATATGCAAGAGCATGATCTTTGCTCATGTGCTGTAAGCCTAAACAAGGACAAGTATATTTGGATGACACCCACTACACAGTGCTGCAAGGCCCCCCACACTCTGCAAGCATTCTCAGACCACCCATCTCTTTTGGAAATCATTCCTGGCAACATCATTGTCATCATGTTATATTACAGGAAAAAAAACACCCCAACCTTCAGAAGGCTATATGGTGTTTCAATTCAGACACCAATTTGTGTTTATATTAAAGTAAAAAAAATCAACTAGAAAAAGAAACAGAATACAAGGCAGGAAAAAACCCTACTTTTTTTTATACCTGAAATTCCTAGTGGGTGATATAGAAGACACTCCCTTTCGTTTATGCCAGTGAATAATGAATCACATGAAAGCACATGAATTCAAGCCAGTATGATATTGCTATGGGTTGTAATGCTTGCTGTGACAGGGAGCCCAAAAAATGCAACTGGGCTATCAACATTTTTCTTGTGAAAAAGCAGGGGGTTTGGGACTTCCAAGGCTTGAAATAGTTCAGTCTGATCATTCTTCAAGAGGGAAATGAAACAAGTGTGCTGAGAAGCATTTCCATCTGCTGTGACAGACTGAAATCTAGCACCAGTAACAAATGAAAATGCTTCTAAAAAGTTAGGAAAGGAATGAATGCAAGCTGGGGATGATGGATGCATGCCAGCTGCAGTATACCTGTGGCCTCCCAGTGCTGACAATCCCTGAATTGCCATGCCTGGGACAAGAAGTAGTTCCGCCTTTTTCTCTGCAGCATGTATATGAACTGCCCATCACATCTGTTCAATCAGTGGGGCAGAACAAAATACAGCATGATTTTTACTCTCTTATCTTTAAACATTAAGGGTTGAATAACAGTTGTAAAAGCATACCTGCACTTATCTACTCACATTTATTTATTCACTTATTTAAAGTGAATTTAAAGGTAGATAAACTTGGGAGGTTGATATGACCAAACCAGTCAAGGATGGTTCTAAAAAATTTAAGAAATACACTGTGATCTCATTTAGGCTTTGCATCTAAGACAAGCTGCAAGGATTTTAAGGCACAAACTCTGGTAAATAGGCAAATTTGACTTTCCTACAAAGTGCCCAAGTATTTAGCCTTTGGTGACATACACATACACAGTGTATGACATACACTCATACACAGCGGCACAAGCATGAAACATATTTAGAGGTAGACAGCCAAATCTGTCTGTCTCTTCTGATTTTAGGTCTGAGATGCTATGCATAACCAGAGCAACCATAAATCTGATATGACAAAAGGGTTATGGTATGGGACAGTTGGCAAGTTCAACGACGAAAGTTTTTGTCCAGCAGCATTTGCCCGTGTAACTATTCTAAGGTGGCCTCAGATGAAGGTGTTTCTTTACCTGAGACAGCTCCAGCGGATCAGCTTTGTCCCCATCTAGCCTTAAATGCTGCTTTCTCCCCCACAGTAAGACCCAAAGCCTCGCATTTCTTTTCCTTTTCTCCTACTAATAAGGGCACTGTGGACTTCAGTATCAACCAGTCCTTACCTTGCAGGAACAGAGAAATTATAGGCTTTTTCCACAGTGCTAGTAGAGAATTCTCAGGGCAAGAAGACAATCTTGCAAGGTCCAGGCTCTCACTTTTCATCTATCACAGTTTACAACAGAGGACTGTAAAGTCCTACTCTCCATGAGACTGTACAGACCACACTGCCAACATCCATCCCCAGCTGCTAAATGGCATCTATGACCTCAAGTATTAACATGGACTCATATGTCTTTAAGTTTCTGTAGCCCTTGGGAAGCACAGGGGGACCCCACTTACTGCAACTTTTCCACTGTACTGAGAATACAGCCCCACAGCTTCAGCTTGGCCAGGGCACACACTCAGGACATCCTCCAGGCTGTTGTCCCCTCCCACCCCATCACAGAGCATCCGTCAAGGAACAACCAGCACGTGTGCATAGTTTTTCTTCTCTCCTTACTCAACCACAAACTACCTCTATGAGGCTTTTCACATTCATCCCCGGGGTGAGCAGGTTTCTCTGGTCCCACCTCTAAAGCCATCACATCTCCACACCATGACCTATGGACTGTAAGCCTGCAGACTCTAGCAGGAGGAAGACAGTATATCACTGCAGCAAAAATGTGCCAGCCACCCTGCCACATGTCCAATGGCCTCTTGTTACTGAGCATGCAAAGAGTCACCAAACCCTGCGAAGACTCTGACCTAGAGCTGGCATGAACCAACTGGAGACCATCTGGCAGCACCTGCACATGGAGCATGGTGGAGCCAGGCTAGCTGGCTGTCTCCAAACTTCCTGCTCAACAGCTTGTGGAGAAAGGCTTGCCAGCTTGTCAGGCATGCGGCCAAAAACATCTTGCTACATGGGGCCACCTGCAAGGAACTTACCCACCCAAAGGAGGGGACCACAAGTTGGGGCACTGTGCTTGTCCCTTACAGGGGGTGTTCCTCTCTGTCACCTAATCAAACCAACATTAAAACAGCCTAAAGCGCAACGACTTTGTCATTTAATCCAAGTAATTTAAATCAGCATAGAGTTCACACACCCTGCCTTCCTCCTTGTCAGCGCAGGGTGAGATAATGCTTGTATTAATTATTCACAGCATCTTCTCATGCTCATTCATGCTCCCCAGCTTTTCCAGACAGATGGCAAGATTTGAGAGTGTCCGTTCAGACATAAGTGTGCTGATCAACCTACTGCACAAAAACTTTCCACCTTAGGGAGTCAGGACTTCAAACTCAGTGAATTATGTCTTTCACCTATAAATTTTAATCTAAAATCCTGCATCTGGTTGCTGGCATGAGGTACACCACTACTCTGCCACAGGGTGCCAGGAAGGAGAGGTGCTCACAAACAAGTAAGTATCCAGCTGTGGGGACACGTGCAGAAGGTTGGCAGTGCTGACACTCATTTTTGCACCAGTCAGTCACATCCCAATAAACTCAGCTTTCGTTTGCATTGTCTGTCAGCCAAAACTACATCTCGGTACTGAAACAAGCTGATGTGCTCTGCAAACGAGGGGCCATCTGTATCGTATAGCACGTGTCATGTTAGAATCAAATATGTAATTCCTCAAATGATCTGAAGGTCACCTTCTTATAACCCTGAGACAGTGGACCAAGTCCAGCACAAACTGCAAAAACTGTACTTTTCTATGGAGATGCATAAATATGTTACCTTTAAAATCTTTTTGGTTGATTTATTGTTAGAGAGCAGAACATTAATAAATAAATACCAAAATAAGATGTCTATTTATCAGTCACCATATGAGCAAACAGAGTGAATCTTTCACAATGAACCAAATTCTGGGAGAAAAGCAATGCAAGAACTTAAGCTTCTGAAGAGCAACAATAAAACAGTGCATCTTCAATGTGATTCATGTGTTTCTTCACAGTAGGCAACTCCTAAGCAGGGAAGTACGCGGTGTATATAAAACTAAAACTAAATCAGATGTTCTTGGAACAAAAGAATGGCTTTCATATTCATTCACATTCTCTAGAGAGCAGAATAAACTATTGCACAATTATCAGTGCCCTCCTCAAACCACAACAACAAAGGCCCTAGCAGAGGGGCACTTTCTTTGTTCAGATTATTCCCATCCACATCCTGCTTCCCCAGGATGCTAAGCCATATTCCGAGCTTTCCCCAGCCCCAGTGCCCATGGATTTGTGATAAGCATGCAGTCACAGTAAGCAAATCAATACAGAGCTAAAAGCATATCCATCTATCTTCTTAAAAGAACTGCAAAACAGAAAATATACAAGTTGTTCATACCTGTACCCTTTTCCCTCATTCCATGCATAATCAAGAAGAAAGCAGCTGAATTTGAACAAGGTCTGTCCCAGTCAGATAAAAAGATAAGTTAAACTTCAAAAGTTTTTAAGATTCAGGTTCTGGTTTTCTGGCTCAGA
>NW_008655298.1:850-13276 GCF_000695815.1 Acanthisitta chloris | reverse complement strand
TTTGTTCTTAGATGTGCTGAAGCTCCTTCTCCCAACCTTACTTATTTGGAGGAACTACATATTTTCACTATTTCTGTCACCAAGGATCTGTGCACTTTACTTGGGGCTAATCAGCCCTAATTTTCAACTGCTTCCACTCCTTGGAGTCAGAGGTTCAGTACCAAAAAGTAAGCAATGGGAATTGTTACACTCCTGTATATTTTTACTGCCAGGGAGGACAGTGGCCAACCAAATATGTTACAAAGCAGCGCCACATGACAGGATTAAAGACCTTTGCAAATCCTTCTACTACTTCTAATTTCCTAAATTTCTGAATCTAATTGATCACCACAGGAGGAAATACTAATGTTTACTTTTTGCTCCTCTCTGCTGTGCTGAAAAAAAACTTCCCCCCACCCCCTTTCTTCTCAATACAATAGCGAAAGCAAGCACAGAGGTTACAACTGATGTGTACACATTTATTGCTAATTATTAACCCATGTTTTGCCCTTTGTTTCTGACATTGCACATCCAGTATCAAAATGTTGCCAAGAAAATTAACAAAATGAAGCCTGTGTGCTGATGTTATCCTGCAGTGAAGTTTCAAAAGCTGAAAAGGTACAAGCAGGAAAAAGTTTCCATAAGTAAACATTTCATTTTCCATTTCCTATTTCTAAATGTCATTGCATATCTTGTATATACATACTTACACCCAAGGTATATCCCTTTGCCATTAAGCAATTCAGTAAATAAAAGATTTAAGATATTAGATTTCACAGTATTTAGAAATATTCTGTGTTTCCCTACTCATAAAAACAGTCCCTCTTTCAGGGAGGAAAGCTGCCACCTAGGTGGAAGCTCTCTGCAATCATTTAATCTAGGAAAACACCTTGTTGAGGAGAATGTGACCTTTCAAAGACTACACAAGTACAGGTACAAACACTGTTACAGTTTACCTCTTGCAGAACAGAGTTAGCAGTGCAAATACTCACCTGTAAACAGGACAACAATATTTCCAACACGGTAAAAGGGTATTTGCTTCACCAGAAAAATAAAAAGAGATGAGAAAGGAAATATCAGGTGAACAATGCTAAGGCAAAGTTTGCAGAAGACAAACCTTAAGAATTTAAATGTTGAACACTGTGTGAATCATTTCAAAACTCTGATTTAAGAAGCAGACTATTTCTGTGTAAAAGAATATTACAATTCAAGTACTGATTTTTGCTATATATTAATTATTTTACAGCACAGTTATAATTGGGAAAAAATACAAAACCAGATGAAAGATATCTTCAGTTATGTGAGGACACTGGTGTGCTTGCTGCTGCCATCACACTGAACAATCATTGCTATGAAAAGAGGACCTTACCAAGAAAGAAAAGGCTCGCTAGGTCACCGATTGAAATAAAATTCTTGAGTACAGCTAAAATTCATCATATGATAGCTCAGGCACATGAGCCTTTAAAGACACAGATGAGAATTCTTTTCGCCAGCAACTGTCAAGTAAGGCATGCTCTCTAAGGGCCACTTTTAAAAAACGTAAATGGCCCTTAAATGACCACACTTCTACAAAAACCTCTTCAGTTTATGTCGTCTCCACTCCCATCAAAATTAGGAAAGCAGATGGTAAACATGGACAGGTCTAAACTGTGGATCAAACCTTACTGGGCACCATGTATCTCGCAAACTGATGTGCCAAGTCACACCACATTCTTTCTACCCTGCAAACTGTGCTCACAACTGGTAGTGCATAAAGAAATGGATGATTCCAAACTTTATGGTTAACTGAAGTCCTGCAGCCTCAGCACAAAGTGTCAAAACTTTGCATGCATCTCTCTGTTTGTTCAACTAGAACTACTCCCAGCTAGTTTCGAGAGAATTGTGGTATTTGTGTTTTGGTGCATAAATCACACATCAACAGTTGCTTTAGAATAATAACTAGCTAGCTACAATTACTGCCAAAATTTGTAGTGAATGGCCTTTTTTTTTTTAAGGAAAAGGTAGGGGCTTAACATGCTGCATAGAAACACAACAAAGTCACCAGTCACTATCTTGTATTACAACTCAGATACCAGAATACATTCTTGAGTAAGTGTGATAGAAACAGGAAAGGTTAACTTAGCAGTGCAGCTACAAAAAGCATACTGCAGACCTTCAGACGTATTTGGCCCTTCATTTTACTGAGGCAGCTTATACAGGACTTGCAGAAGCAGCACAGGACTTTCAAAGCATACTCAGAGAACTGCTGATAATCAAGTTACAGCAGGGACTCCCCGAGCTGCAAGAGATGGACATATCCTTCTCTGTGATCTAGTCTGCTCCCAGCTGCAGGGAAAGGAGTGGCATAAAAAGTAGCAGAAACAATTTTTTAGCATCAGTGTTAACAGCAAGATTTCTTGTTCCATAACTAATAGGATTTTTGTCTCAAGTAGGAGGTAGCCTTTTACACCAGAGCTACAGAGATGCATCGATGTTTTCAAGATTTCTCCCACCATCACCTCCCCACTAGTTCAGTGACACCCACAAATGCACTGCTCTTCATGGTGTTGACCTCTCCCTGTGAGAGCCTGAGGCAGCTGGCCTTGCTGGAGGACACGCACATAAACCCTGATGCCCTATATATGGTGCCGCACGGTTGCTCTGGTAGAGCTCTCTTATGGCAGGGTGTTTTGGAGTTGGGCAGTTTTTAGCTGATACTGAAATAAACACAGCTATGCATGTGAATGCCACTCCATCACTTCCCCTCCTGAAAGATTTCACATGTGGCTGCTATGCTCCAAGAAGCTACAGACACAAACCTTCCAAAAAGTGCCAACTAGCAGGTATGTGAGAAGGCAAAACCTGAAGAGGCATAACATTTGGCATCAGCAGCTCTGTACTCAGAAAGCAAAAGCATTAAGAGTTAAAAAAATCAAACCAAAACATGGCAGCTTTAAGAAACTCCACTTTGTTTTATTAGCTTGCAGCAATAAACAGTGGCACAAGGAATGTGACTGTGGAGAGAACACCTTGTTCATTTTCTCAGCAGCACAAAAGTTGTTGAGGCAAGGTGGGACAGAACAGCAGAAATCACTCCCTATATTCTCTAGACCTGTGAAGATACCAGCCAGCCCCTCCCAGAAACTGTGAGATTAGTATGTGTTTATACTGCTGCAATTGCAAAATAGGATTCAAAGCAACAATGATGGTATAACACACTTTCAAAAATAATAATCTCTAGGAATCACTGCTACTATATGCATATGGATACTATCTATAAATAAAAGTTTCATCTTATTAAAAAGTGTTGATAAATACTGCAAGTTAGAGTTGATTTGTGATGGAAAGAGAAAACTGCTGTATAAAGGCATAATTAATTTTCCCTGTGAACAATTTTCAAGGCCTTAGTTCCAGAAAAATAAATATTGCAGGCTGAGTTTTGCAGCTACTTAGAAATTAGACGTTAATCTGTTTGCCTGTTTCTGAAGGAAAGACAAAATAAAATCAGAGAGACGACAAGCAGCACAAAGATATTTGGACAGCCCTTCGGAAACGCTGTTGATTTCGACCATTCGTCCTGCAGAGCAAAGTACAATAGGAAAACATGTACCATGAGCCACTGTGCTCATCCATATTTTGACTTGTGATGGTTGTGAGACACTGGCACAGGTTGCCCAGGGAAGTGGTGGCTGTCCCAACTCTGATGGTGTTCAAAGCCAGGCTGGAAGAGGCCTTCAGCAACCTGATCTAGTGAGGAGGTGTCCCTGCCCATGGCAGGAGGGATTAGGACTAGATGGTCTTTAAGGTCCATTCCAACCCCTAAAATTCTATGATTCTAGGAGGGTGACAGATTCTTGATCTCTTTCCTCTGCAGCAGTGAGAAGTGCTGGTCTTGATAATATGAACTACTGCACAGCTGAATACTATATAGAGCTCATCTTAACAAAATCCAGAGCTCTATCCCCTCTCCAGAACGGCCAGACCCACTCCCCACAATGCAGTTGCAATTCTGCATGGTATCACTGAGTGTCAGCTGTATGGTTTTGTCTGTGTATAAAGGAACTTTGAAAAACCTGGCCTCAAATTAAAACAGCATCTTAGAGTAAGATTTCAGAATACAAAACAGAATCCTTTCAGAACAAAGACGGTTTCCGCAAGAACAAAAGTTGTGCCACATGAACCCAATGGTGATCACATATTCCACAAAAATCAGCTTCTTTTCTTTTTAAAAAAAGTTTCATAATTCCAGAAAACAGCCTTGTTAAAAAGCTTACCATGTCACCCTCTTTGGCGTCCAAGCAATGATTAATGGCAATAAAAATTCACTTTTAATGTTCCAGCCACAAAACTTGAAACCTGTTTGCAGGACACTATGAAGCAATTACTTCTATTTTTTTCAGCTTTGGTGTCAAGGCAGGTGGTTTCTGCTTCCCATCAGGTGGAACCTACACAGTTGATTTCCAAATTTGTCAAAATCATTAGTGGGCATAACAATGCATCCCTATACAGAGCAACCACTCAAGGGAGTAGGAAAGAACAGATAACGAGCTTCTCAGTATCCCCCAGGGCCAGCTGTGTTTTGCACCAGTTTATAGTTACAACATGGGCAGAAATTTGCATTAGTGAAAAGTAGGAGGAATAAATAACAGGAATAACAGATAAACAAATCTCCCTGTAAATGTGTTTTAATTATTTCCTGCTAACTCTCTCACACCAACCTCTAATCCTACATGAGATTATTTATTAATTTATTTATTGTCTGTTCTTTATGTCCTAATCCGTCCCACTCTTGACCTTGTCAGATCTGCTGATTAAACAATGTTTTTTTATGTATATTACAAAATCAAAGTGCATCACAATAACTTGTGGCAGCCCTGTGCTAGTTCTAGCAAATGTTTGTCAGAACATTTCGAGACTAGGTGCAAACAGGAAAATACCTCTGCTCTGGGTGGGACTGTAGGTCCATCCCCATACCACAGGCGCTGCAGTAGACTGCCTAATATTCCCAACCAATGCAATTCAAAGCAAAACAGGATAGGGAGATATACTGCAAGCCAAGTGACATGCCATTTTTGCCAGGAACATTTTCTATGTGAATATGGAGACTCCTCAGCTAATGACTGACAGATTTAATGGCATTATGAGGATCCTGTTTGATTTTCAAAAGGCTGTAATCCACTAAATCTATCCTATATAGGAACAGACCTTCAGAGTTCGGCTAGTAACATACTGGGTGTGCATTCTACACCTAAATGCTCCTAAAACCTTCTGAATTTTGACCCAAATACCAAGATCTGTAAGCCTCCCTGGCTTAAGGGGCAGCAAGTATCACAGGAGGTGGTGGCTACTCACTCTCACACAACTTGCTGGTGGTCTACACAGCTAGAAGTTTGCAGTTCCTTGCCTTCTCTCTTGCAAGATAGTTAAGATCCCATTGCAGGCCCATTCAGAGAGTGAAAACAGCAGCAAAACCACCCACAAGGAGACACTGCCAATTTAGTAATTAAGTTTTTTATTTCCCAGACCAGCCTGCAGTGCTGGGACCTGCTGAAGGCAGTGTACATATGCATATGCCCCAAACTGAGGCCTGGGCCACCCTGTCCTGCCCTCCAGACCAGCCATTTCTTTTAGCGTAAGCCAGGGGATACCGGGAGCTGATAAACTAAAAGCTAACAGCAAGCACCAAGGTATTATTATTCCCATCTATTTCACAGAATGTCATAGGGAATATTAACAATAGGCAAGTACAGGATGCACAAACAGCCAACTTTCCCAGGCATTAGCAGTAAAAATGTGAAAGCAGTGACTCGTGCCAACTGATAAGCAGCTGTTTCAGTAAATTCACAGGAGAGTCAAGCATAGGTTCAAAGCAGTTGCTGTGCACACACACTGCTGAGATCAGAACTCCCATGTGAACAGTGTGGCTGACCTCATATGGGCCTGTTTGCCCATGTTTAACCCACCCCGAAAAACTTTTAATTGCCAAAAAATTCACTGAATGATTGCACTTCATTAAGTGAATCCAAAACTTTCAGACAAAATTTCTCTCAGATGCGTAAGTCCTCAAAGTTGTAAACCCTCACTTTGCTACTTGCTTCCTAAGTTTAGTCAGCCTCTCTGGGCAAACCATTCAAAGCAATGACCAACCCTTTCAGCTGCAGATGCCTCTGATATTTTTCAAGGTGTGACAATTTTCCATTAAGTGGTCCAAGGCTCAATAATTAGAAAAATAAGAGGGTATATATACACATGTACATATATATTTATTCTTTGCTCTGCCTGGAAAATAGAAGTTTTTCAGCAAAATAAAAACTATTGCAAGCAGACCCAGCTAAAGCAGTGTAAAAACTGATGGTAATAGCAATCATATTTACTGAAAAATGGTGAATAATCAACAGATAAAAGGACCACAAATCTTATTTCCCAGCATTGTGTCTGCTTCTTCAGGAAACTATGTTCCTCTCTCGGTTCAAACCAGTATCCGTCCTTCAGCCAGTATCAAATCAAGACAATATCCTAAAAAGCTATGCTGAGAATACTGGGCAGAATTTTCTTTGGAATAACCCAATCTTTTCCTACTTCTGTAAGAGAAGTCCTATCAGGGAGACACAGCTGCACAAATCAAGTTTCCTTTTGCTGCTAGTCAAAGCACTGGCATTTAACAATTGTTCTTGTCAACAAATTCCTCCTCTCTTACTCAACAGAAATATATTTGACTTTGAACACTCAGCCCAGTGGTTACAGAAGAATATAAACCAGTTATTAGCCAATTTTCTGTAACTTTTATATTATAGCATGCGTGTATTTCCATTTATCTTTGGTAGACCACAAGCTTTTCACTGGCACTGCTACCTCTCTTTTAAGGTCATTTGTAATTCTAAATTGGAAGGAGAGTGTTCTGTTTGTTTGTCTAGTACCACAGCATGAAATAAACAGTAATGATTCTTAATAAGCACCTCTAGGGAAATAGCTGTCCAGAAATATTCCCCTATACTGGTTACAGTGCCAATAATATACAGATGGAGGAAATCTTGAAATAGAAACAGAGCACAAAGGGTGAATGGGAAATTTTATTTCATTTTTACTTAAAAAAAGGAGAGAAGAAAAAGTAAAACATACTAGTTTTGTTACTCTTTTCCAATACAAGACAGGCAGAGAAGCCAGATGGTTTGTATGAGGTGAAAACTGAAGTATCTTTTTTACTTTAAACTTGGACATGTGATATAGTGACATCTCTCTGAAAACAAGATCATAAAGTTAAAGATTGTTTTATGCTGTATTTAAACAAAATCCTAGATATTTAAAATAAATAACATAGTATCTTCTCATGATGACAGCTGAATGAATTGTACCTTTGACTAAACCACAACATCAATTAGTTTAACAGTTAAGTGAAAAGTGACATTTTCTAAGTGGCTGGAAGCCCAATATTATTAGTAGCATGAAGGACAGCATCTTTCAGCATGGCTGTGAATTGTGGCAGAGACATATTCAAGAGGAGAGCTAAAGCAGGGTGTGAGGCAATGGGCAGGTACCCATAGAACCAGACCTGTACCACCTCTCTGCCCAGCAGCCTGCAGAATTGCCACGAAGGTTAGCTGAGGCTGCAGTCACAAGCTGTGCTTAGATGTGACATGCTTCTTCAGCAAGAGCCTAATCATTGTCTATGATTTCAGTTATCCTGTACTTGCAAGAGGGCCTTCTTGCAACTGCAAAGATTCTTCGGAGTAGCAAGGTAAGAGTTTCATGTTCAAGCAGTAATTGTTTTACACAGTCCTCTAGCTTTCCTACTCAGTCAAAACAGAGCAATTGCTTAAGAAGTTGTTTTATGACATCTCCTTTGCCTGCCACCTCTTCCCACAGTTATACTTTAAATCACTGAGTAGAAGCAGGACAGACTTGTGACAGAGCACCAGCATTTTGCAAGTTGTATTTCAAGGCACTGAAATACAGGCCATTTCTCAGCAGTGCTCCTTACAATCACTTAGAGAATGCAAGTAAAGATCATCCAATTGCTCTCTTCACTTGAAAAAAAATACGATTTTTACCTGCATCTAAGTATCTAATTCAGCCTATATCACACAGCAATTGCTGCCTGATTAAAAAAGTTTATATTAAGAAACTTAATAAAAAAATAGCCAAAGAGCAATGGGCAATAGAGAATAACTACTCATTCCAATAGCAGATATTTGTGGACAAACTCTAAATTATATTCAAATTAATGGATAATTCAGTGTGTTAACTAGCAGACATCTGAACAAGACAAGGAAAAAATATGGACCCTACAAGCTTAAGTTCAGTGTTCTCACCATTTTATTTCTACTTAACTGGCTTTTAGGACTAAAACTGGCTTTTAGGATTTTTGCATTAAATACATTGCACTGGTCAAGAAAATTTTATTTTTCCCAAACCTACCTGCTTTCTTCTTGGTATTTTTACAAAAAACAAGGTGCATTTTTATTTAAAAGCTTATGTTATATAGGCACACATTAAGATTTTGCTTAATAGATGTCAGATTTGATAGTCTGTCAGCCAAAATTTATTCCTTCTTTTAATTGTCTGCCTTCTTTTTTTCATTATTTTATCTTTTATACTTTTACCTCATGCAGATAGCACAAGTCATGGAAAGATGCCATCACTTCAGCGTAAGAGCATCTGGATATTGGATGCCTATTTGCAATTAAAAGTTTCATAATTCTCTCCCATTCTGACATAATTAAGTTAATCTTAAAACCTTCCTGATAATCAGCCTCAAATCACTAATCTTAATCTCTTATTTGCGTTATGAGTAAGAGCTAAAGGACATACTACAATACACTTGGTGAAAATACACTTCTACACATCTAAGACAAATGAAAGTCTTCCACAGAAGTGACTGTGTGGCACATTTTTTGATTATGATCAAGAGGTACATTGAGCAAAAACAGTTTCTTACACCTGATAGCAACCTTTTTTCCTAACTCAAAATAAGTGCAAGTGCATTTGCCATTATCTAGACTTCCTTTCCAGGTGAATCCCTTCTCTCTTCAAGTAGACAGGTCTTGGTAAAGAGAAAATGTGGGACCACAAGCCCCACCATCTCACAGACAGGCATGCCTTGGCATGAGTGGCTCAGAACATGGACATTTACTTTTCCCAGCATCCAACAGGTTCATGACCACCTGGTCAGACAAGAACTTCAGATACCATGTCTCAGTTCAGGTCTGCCCTTCAATTTCTTTTGATGTAAAGTAGCACTACTGAATTTCAGTAATCGAATTTAGTAAAAAGATTGCCAGCATTCACCAGGATTTTACTCTTACGCTGGCACTCAAGCACAGGACAAGGATCCTGTTACTTAACTAAGTTTATCTATTGTGCTTCATATTTACATATATATATAAGAATGCCATATTTTTCTTACTTATGGCTTAATTCTGATAGTTCCTTCAAGATATTTGCACCTGATACACCTATTTATCCACTGCTAACCCTTGGCTAATAATTTTAGCATACTTCTTGATGTTTAGCGATTGTTTGATCTTCATTCAGCAGAATCCTCCTCAGGCATTATGTCTGCAGGACAGCAGCAACACGTAAATGTGAGTCAATGAACACTCAGACCTGCAGGACCTCAGGTCATCTGGGATGTAAGAGGAGGAGATGAAAAGGACAAAAATGCAATAATTTGCAACTCTGAGAATTGGTAACTCCTAACTCAAGTTTTCAGATCCGGAATACACATTCCTCAATGTGTATTGATGTGTGGTGGACAAGTAGTGGAAAGTGATTTTGTCATCACTAGAGAGCGAGTTTGGTTTTTTTTAATGTTGAATATTTTTATCATTGCTCTTATGAATTTTCTGAATAAAACAAGTATCCCATAGAACTATCAACACTGCCACCTAGTGCAAAGAGCTGTTTTGGTTATTTTAAAAAAAAAATTAAAAAAAAAATGAAACTGCCAGTTTTAAGGGAGCCAGTCTTCAGCATGTTTCTCCCATACACAGTGGCAAAAAGAGAAAAGAATTGCAAAACTCTCTTCTTTTTTCAATGGCCAACAAGATTATCTCTTAGTGTTGTAACTGCAGACCACAATAGCCCAAAGTGAGATGAGGGTTGGGAAAAAATACTTGGTTCACAGACAGAAATGAGAGTTATTATTAAATCAGGTATTGGGAAGAGAGGAGGTTTTTCTGTTCCCTTTTTAATAAGCACATCAATTATACAGAAACCAGGGTGTGTCTGGGAACCTAATGAAAAGCATCCAGCAACTGTCAGCCCACGGGTAAAACAGCCTCACCCAGAGAGGATGGTAGATGTTATGACAAAATTATTATTTGCGTGTTACGCTAATCATTACGCTACATCTGAAGCCAAAACTCCGCTGGCTGGCATTGCTGTCAGAAGTAAACCATACAGGACAAGGGTTACACAGCTGCAACATGGAAAAACTCCACAGTGGGGCTCTGACCCTTCCTGCAATGGTTTGTGAGCCACTGCTGCTGAGGAGTCAGGGGGCAGGAATGAGCAAGCTAAGGCAGGGAGTGGCACACTGGGCCAATTTCTGCCCCAGTTAGCTACCAAGGGCAAGGCAGAGCTGTGGGACACAGCCCTGGTAACTGGGTGCCCCACACCTTGCCACAGCAGGCCATCATGGGATGCTGAGGAGTCCACACCAGTGATTTAGCCACCTTTCAGGTCAGCAACATGAGTAAGGAAATCATATTGCCAACTAGGTATCAAGTCTGGTTGTTTCAAGCATCACTGTTTAGTACCCCCAAAAAGTACATATTTTTAGTATGGGCTGTTTTCAATCCAAGAAATTTTCATGTCCCTAACATCTGGCACCCCATTTACATGGTTAAGTGTGGAGGCCTGCCTGTCCAGAGGAGAGGGATACACAGCTCCTCCCAAGAGCCAGGGTCAACACTGGAATGCCCTAAGTTACTCACTGCAGGAGCCTGCCTTCTCCACCAACTCATAACATGCAAATAATGAAACCCATCTCTTTGATTAACAGGCCAAGATACATGACGTTTATAAACCATGATGTCTGCATTTCAGTTGGGGTAAAGCAATGCCTCTGTAGGGCCCTGAATGCATCTAGTTTTTACTATTTTGAGTTTTTCTAGATAAAACACAGGAATGCTTGCACACAAACTTAATTCCCTCCTCTAGTATGGCATCTGAGAAAACCCACCTGAAACACTCAAAAAACCCCAAATCCTTAAACCAGCAGCCTGTTCACTTTATTACACCCTGAATTAGTCACCAAAAAGTTATACCAGGTTTGGTGTCCAAATAAGCCTCCCTACCCGCAGCTCTCAGGCAGGATATTGACATAGTTACTTTGCTCAACACCCCTGTGAGAGCAACAGAAGCAGTTTTCCTGCTGTGAAAGGATGGCTCTCCTCAGAGAAAGTCTTCTGCATGAGTTTTCTTCACACCTCGGGGCTGGAGACCTCACGAGTAGTGATCCAGCAATGCTCACTCTTTCAACGACAACCCCAGAAGAGAATGGAAAGTTCTCTGGTTTCATTGTAAAGAAACAAGGTTCGCCAGTTTACAAAAAACATACAGGTATAGAGTCTAAAGCTTCTTAAAAGAATGAATACTTTGCTAAGTTCCTGGCACCGTCTGAAAGAGATGCTGCACTTTGATAAAACATATTAGAGGTTTTCTCTGCTGTGCCCCCCAAAAAAACATCTCTGGAGAGCATCCCATGGAGCCCATGTGTATCTCTATATCATGGAAAGTGTTTGCTTTCTGTGCCACTTAGCTTACCCACACTGCTAAATAGCAGAGAGAGGCAAGATCAGCAATCTGTGGATATTCCCCACTCTGGCACCTTCCTTTCAAGTGGAATTACAAAGCTTATTTGGCTTTGCAATAGGAAAGAGCGTGCTTCAGGGCTGTGGATGGCACTGCAGAGAAATGTACACTAGTCCACAGCAGACAGCTGCCTGGTAAATCCCATCACCCTTGTGACCTACAGACTTGCTGTATGTGGATAAGGGACCAGTCACTTCTACGTACCCTTCTGCTGTCCTTCAGCAACAGAAAAGCTTTGTCTAAAACTGAACAGATCCATTACCTACAGTTAAGCCTTTATCTAAAAATTTAAAACAGAAGACTCACCTTTCTGAACTTAGCAAAAAGTAAGAGGGGGAGGAAGCTAATGACCCTGTTGAAGATACCATGGTAAGTAAGATGACAGCAGTAACCTCCTGAAAGCAGTCAGGACTAATTATCCCAGATGCAGGGGCCATGGTGGTTATCTGTTAGAGTGTCTCAAAGTCACTATGGTCAGCTGGTACCATGAATTTAGGAGGCTTTACCTTTACCTGCAGCTGCACTCC
Source organism: Acanthisitta chloris (assembly GCF_000695815.1). NCBI lineage: Eukaryota > Metazoa > Chordata > Aves > Passeriformes > Acanthisittidae > Acanthisitta > Acanthisitta chloris. The sequence continues at coordinate 977 of NW_008655298.1, read as the reverse complement.
ACTGTACCTGGGTCCAGGCTAGACACAGCCCATCAGTGGCCACCTGTCACAAGCCAGAGGGATAGTGCTCAGATCACCTGGTACCAAGCAAACTCCCGAGTGACATTTTACCCTGCCATCTAGTCCT
>NW_008655298.1:0-797 GCF_000695815.1 Acanthisitta chloris | reverse complement strand
GGACTTGGCAACTCCTGTGAGTTGGCCAGCTCACCAGATTGTCAACTCAGGTCTCACCATCTGCAGGCAGAGCTGATGAGTGCTGATGCTGCTGATGATATGGCAATTAAGAGACCAAACCTGAGCGGCATGGAATGAGAAGAATTTCACTGGCAGAGTAGTGTTTCCTCTACTCTCACACTAAAACAATGACTACCAAATGCTATGACAAAAGAAGCAAGTCTTTGTTAAATACAAAACCCCTGATCTCTGCACAAGCCCTGCACATCTCCCTGCGCGAGCAGAACAAGATCTCTTTGATTCCTGCCTCCCTCCTCTTTTTCAATGGCAGAAATACTCAAAATACTTCAAAACAGAAGACAAAAAAATACAAGTTCAACAATCATATTTTTACAGTTCAACAACAAGCCTTCAGCAGCAGCACGAAAAAACAGATATTTTTGCCAGTATTCAGCTATCAAAACAAGATTGGGCACGAACGAGAAATGTTGTACAATACCAATACACCACGCACCCCATCTTCCCCCTATCCCCCCGCTCATTTTAAGCAGCTTTTAATTTACATTTCAGCAATTTTTTAAAATAATGCTTTGAGATGCAGAGATGCTGCTCACCTCTGTAGGGAGAAAACTCGTGCAGCCAAAGCTCAGTTGGAGTTGAAGCTGGTCAGTATTGTGGGGGACACTAAAAGGAGTTTTTTTACATAAGTTAATAGAAAAGGGCAGTGCAGAAGTAACATTGTCCTGTTAGATCCAAGAATCATTCCTCTGAGAATTTTAGGGGTTTGGAATGGACCT